>NC_092859.1:19539472-19575573 GCF_032062135.1 Pyxicephalus adspersus
TAATGCATTTAATAAAATAATGTACCTGTTCCAACTTACATACAAATTCAACTCAAGAACAAACCTACAGTTCTTATCTCATATGTTACCTGGGACTACGTATATAATATAACTTGTAACTGAAAATGCTCCTTATAGAGAAACCATGGTGTCCAGGTCTTCTCAGGAGATTTTATTTGCATTAGGTCAATAACGTCTACCTTTTCTCAGGTAGAATGTAGATTTGCCAGTAGGTATATGTTAGGAGAAGCCAGGTAGTATTCATAGAAGGGCTGTTAAAGGTTCTGTCTGTTAACTCAATGAATTTAATCAACAATTCTGAAGATTAGGGCCCAGAAGGACTGTGATGGTAGTCCCAACATTTGTGTTTGTAGGAACCTTCATCCTGGCCTGGCATCCCAATTAAGTATTACATTGTAATGGAGAACATGCAATGTAGTCTGGTTGGGTTATACCGTCATCAAGTGAGAATAAAGTAGTTTCCTTCTTGCATTTTGCAAATTCATTTTTAACACAGGTATACAAAATTTTATTTTCAGCCACATGACTGTAACTTTTAAATCTCATTGGACTGAGTTAAAAATAAAAGTGACTTTCTCCTGCATACAGCGTAGTTGTATTGCTTATGCACTTTTGGTCACTGATAAGTAAATTCTTATCCATTCCTTTTTTTTTCTTCTTCCTGTCCTATGTAGTGTGCATCTCCAGCCGAAGGCCGAATATACAAAGTGGATGTGTTATACAAAGAAGGCCGAATATACAAAGTGAATGTGTTATACATAGAAGGCCGAATATACAAAGTGAATGTGTTATACATGTTAAAGGTAATGCTTGCTACGCAGGTGCTTGTTTAACCTGTGCTTACATAAATAAGTGTTATAATCTTGGTCCTTTATTTCTAACTGATGACTTTCTATTTATTAGATTTGTTTGCCCATATTGTATGCCACCATGTTTCACTTTCTATATGTTTGTGTCTTTTTTTTTCACTTTTTTTATTGTAATTACTGGCAATGCCTAATAAAAATTTACATTCAAAAAATAAATAAATACACGTGACTTTCTAAATAATAGGGATATTACGTTCTTTTGTTTGTTCCATTGCCTCTATAGTGATAAAAATATTACACGCTACAATATAATAGTTCTGGGGTAGATTTTTTTGAAATTTTATAACATGGTAGATATGGTAGATATTCAGTGATGTGCATAGATTCCTATGGATCCCTACCATCTCATATTTGATAGGTCTGTCATTCTTTTTAACAAATTACCTTTGTTTTTATTCTTTCTCAAATGCCCATCTTTTACCCAGCATGTACAGATCTGCACAAATACATCAAACATTTAACTGCCAAAGTTGTTTATTTAGCACTAAACTTTTCATAAATCCTTTAGATTGTTTGAAGGTAATCCAATGAAAAAGCAGTAAAAAAGTAATCTGAAGATGTTATGAAATAACCACACATATTGCCATACATTTGCTGATAAAAATAGTCAATAGGAAGAAGTCATATGACCAGTGACTGTTCCCCACTTACACATATTTCAGTTACCTAATCAGTAACACTTCTGCCAGGATGAGTTTCTGCCATATATCCCAGCAATTTTTACCAATGTATACTGAAATACAGCTATAGAGCAATTTCTGGATTTCTTTTTTAATCTTTAAATAGGATCAGAGAAATGTGAAAATAAAACTGACATAGCTGGTTTGCTAGAATTGGATACATTAAATACAAAGAAAAACAATATGAGGAAGGAGAGTGAAGGAAGATGAAAATAAAAGTAGATACAGGACGGGGAAAAAAATCACAGACAAATCATGCTTGCCCTGTTTTAAGAAAACAATATCTGGTCTACAAAGACATGTGTCATCCACAAGGGAACCATAGACAGGAACTTAGGGTCTGATGATGTCCTGAGGGCCTATTAACAAGTGTAACTATAGTCCTGCTTTGAAAATCAGCAATCAAGCAGGTTTTTGTTGCAAAAAAGGACAAGCTATATCTCATCTGCAATAAAATATACCTACCTGCCTGTTCACTGCCATGTCTGAAAGTGCACCCTGCCCACATGTGCAGTAGGTAAGTTATTCCTACTCAGCCAGTCAAGCATATATAATAATCAATTATATTCCAGTGTCCCCCTTGAGTTTTACTGAACAATGAGATTTTACTCCTATGTACACAATATTGTTATAGGAGTTTTAAAAATAAATGAGCAGCCCGATAGGTACGACTGGTAGACCTGATGATAAGTGCACTTAGTTATCAGCACTCAACAAAAGAACTGGTCTGGCATACCCATGTCTTGACAATACATGAGTGAAGACAAACGATGAAGGGTGTGGATGTTAGCTCTACACAGAAGACTGAGGTGTGAGAAAATGAATTAGCATTTGTACTGAAGGAAAAGGGTATTTAAGGAACATTTTTAGTTACAAGTTATAATATATAGGGTTATCAGACTACAAAATGGTAAAAATGTAGGGGGTAGTTGACATTCCAGGAGAAGCCTAATATTGACTAGGTAAGTGTTTTTTGGTGGGATACTATTTTAACTGGTCATTGTTGCTTGGTGTAGAGATGTCAGGTGGAGTAGGACCAGACCATGGAAACATGCACTCCAAGTAGGCCCAGGGGAAAAAAGAACGAAAACAGGCAAAGTTGCTACGTGGCAGGGTGAATAGAAGGTTAAAAGGGTCTTTTAGGTGGTGATTAGTTGCATGGAGGAGGCTGTAGGCTTCGGTTGATGGGTGTAGGAAGAATTGGAGCCATGGATAGCTGGGAAGAGGTCTACCGAACACCCTCCCTATGAAACGTTTGTGTTGGGGGGGGAGGCTTAGTTAAAACAACATGGAGTATGGAATCCAGCCAAAGCATGGTGATCCCAAGGAAGGTGTTAGGTGTTATTAACCTCCATTAATACCTTGTAAGGTCATGGTGGATGCAGAAACATGTAATTGTCCCCAAGGTGGTTTGTGGCATCTGGAAGACTGATCTCTGTAGGAACAAGTTGGGTAATAAACTATGGAACATTTTAAATGGTATTGATATTGTTGTTTAATAAAAGGCTGTTATGGCCAATTAATCCCCAAAAAAGGTTGTAAAAGTGTTTTGTTAGGTGTCTTGTATAAAGAGGGTGATTTTGGTAGATGGAGAAGAATGGAATACCAAAGTGACTCCGTCTTTTCTACCCTTGTCGTGTCTCTGCTGCAGGATGGCTATCTGTACGCTTTCCTCCTACAAGTCATGGAGAAGACATGTATGGATAGAGAATGAAGTTCCTGCATCTTGGACTATAGTAAGTGGTGTCAGTGACAGCTTCTTGAGTATTGCAAGAATCAGTTACATTTCCACCACTGCCCATGCATTATTGTTACAGTTGCCCATGTACTGACACAATCTCATGTTTTTTTGCTCTAGCTGTTAGTGTAATATTACAGCTACCCATCACTGTATTGTGACATCTGGTCATCTCCTTCATCCTTCCTAAGTAATGCAACAGCCAGCATTCATTACTACATTTATTAAAATTACTTGATTTATTCAAATTCTCCAAGACTGGACAAGATAGACTATCATTGTACAATATGTGTGAACCACGATAGTCTATCTTCTACTGTCTTGGAGAGCTTTAATAAATCAGACCCAAAGTGTTTTGTGTAATAAAAACATGTTGTTCCACAGTCAACTGTGTATTGTCATTGATTACAATGACAAACCTGTTATTACAGAGATCAATGTGTATTACAACATCTGCTATTTTATTGTTACAACTTTATATTGCCATATCTGCCAAACAGGTAGTAACTGTACTGTCACAACCTTATGCTGTAATGCCATCTGAGTGTGAGTGCGTGAGTTATGCTTTGCTATTTGTTTTGTGGATCATATCACCAAATACTAATAAACCACAACACTTGGAGTATAAGTAAAGCCCGAACTCCCTGTGGGGAATTCCACAGTTGTCACCATTGGATGATGCCCCTTTACTTCTTGTTCTGGGGAGAACTCTTTTACTCAACTTTTTTTTCTAATGACAATGGGTTGACTCTTCTGAGTGGGACCACAGTCAGCAAAAAATAAAGTGTTGCCTAGAAGGAAACTTAACCACACTGATATTTCAGCAACTTCCTCAGTTTATCATACTAAACTGCGCACACTGTTACCATATGTTTTTCTAGTGCAATTTATGGGAATCCACAGTTCCCTGGTATATTGCTACTCTCCAAATACTTCAGCCTATCTGTAGACCAATAGAAGGCAAGTAAAAATGCTGTAATACAATTGGTTGACAATCGAAAATCCGGCCATTGATAATCCAGTTCCTTCAGTTTTCCGGCATGGATTTAAGGGCACCTATCCAACTCATGACTATGCAGCCTCTGTACTATCCGGCCTGGTACGGAGGCCAGAAAAAAAATCTCCATAATAAAATGCCGAGGCGGTGCGGGCAGACATCTGCTGCGGTCTTCCTGCATGGCGCACATTGAGACGTCACTGCTGCCTGCTCTGTGGAATTGTGCCAGATGTCCGCGGGTGCAGCGAGAGGAAGGTTAGCCTGTGTGTGGAAGTGACTACTGTACTTTATTATTATCCTTCAAAATCTCCTTAGGTTGCTGGAATTTTGAATGTCAACCTGTAAATTTTTTTCCATTCATTAATTTTTTCCTGATATTACAGTCATATTCCAAGATGACAGTGCTGGCAGCATGAGCCATCATTTCCACACATGAATTGGCAACTACAGAGTCCAGACCTTAACCCCATGGAGAATCTTTGGGATGTCCTGGGGAAGGGTTTATGCAGCAGTTTGACCTTCCCTTCATCAATAAAAGAGATTGGAAAATAATTAATGGAAATAAATTTTGTAACATTGCATGTGCTTAAGGACTGATAACAGTGAATGTACACCATAGTCATAATTCAAGGCTGCCCAATAAAAGACTGTATGACCTTTTGTGTGCTGAACTATAAAATCTGCTGTCTGTAAACCACTAAAGAAAAACAAGATCACATACTGTAATAAACTGTTTCAGTTAAAGCATTCATCTTATACCATGTATCCTGCTCACTAAAAATATGATGACTCATTCCATTGTCATTTACTGCAGCAGGAAGAATAAATATGTTTTTTACATCCTGACAATATTCAGCTTTCATTATCTCAAGTGGAAAGCATTTACAATCTAGTAATAGAATGTGATCATTCCAGACATTCATTAGTGTTTGATTTGATACTGTGAAAAATAATATCACGGCAATATTGTGTCATGTTAATATATTACTGATTGGCAGCGTCATGACATAACAATATTGGGGTATAGGATGCACTACAAAAAACTCTATACGGGGGATTTATTAAAATTCTCCAAGACTACGGAAAATAGACTATCAAGGCAGAACCTGGGTGATCCAGTACTGGATGGAGAGCTTTAATAAATCAAGCCAATGTGTGTAGATTAAGGGGACTTTTCTAACCTCCTGGATTCTTCAATATTAATTTCTTCATTTAACCTCCAGGCCCATATTTGTACAAGGATCAGCATAGCTTCATAAAGTTAACAACCTGTCTTTTGTGGCATTGTCTTCCCACTGCATAAAAGTTTGTACATACTGCATGACAATGGGGATTTATTCTCTCCATTTGACCAGGGACAATTGTTACTGGAACAGAAAGTGTTGGGAAAGTGTATGCACAAAAGTTTGGCTTTGGATATATTTATTGTCATTTTCTTAATTTCCAAAAGCTGTTATGGAATGACCACTGCTTCCCCATTGTGCTCCAGTGTTGTCACCTGGACAGATGCACTCATGGAGGACATTACAAGTGGCCATACAAATACACCTGGATATGGCTCGGTATGGCCCACTGTTTCCACAATTGGGTAGCTGGTTCACAGCAATGGTATGCAGCCAGTGCTTAGAAAATTGATAGAAAGTGGCAATAAAAATGTTGTAACACATAAGCATCACTAAGATGAAAAAATTAAAGACTGTAAAAACAAGTCTCTCCTAAAGATATGGGTATCATTTCCCAAAGCGTGTCTACTCTTCTACAGGTGCATTGTTGCCTATATTTTGCAGTTCTATAAAGTAGAATATGATATAAATCACACTGTCTTGTACTCTTTCTCTCTGGATAACCTTTATTTATTATTTATTCTTCCATAATTTAATAAGCAGATAGCAGCAAACAAGCAGTGGTAAGGTCCTCCTATGAAAACCATGTCTCTTGCTGGTGATTTTGACAATTTGTGCCCATTGGCAGGGTCTTCTCAGGGTGTCAAAGATTCCAACAGTGCCTAGATTACGGCATGGTGAAATGATGAGGGCTAGCAACAAAACCACTGGGCTGTGGGCCTGGACTGTGGCGGTGGGTCACTGGTCTTCACTATCACAAAACATGGTGGGTGGGTAAAAAAGGGCATTATATAAAGTTGTGAATGGGTGGAAGTGCAAGTTATTACTTTTTACCTGGGCTTGTACTTTAGAATGAACTTCACTAGATTCAGAAGGTCCATTGTTGTGTTTGTAAGTTAATACATCCATCCAATGAGAGCTCAGGAACAGAAGTTGTAACATATGTATTATAGTAAATTTTACTCAGGGCTTTGACAAATGGGAAATCCAGTTGTTCAGTGGAATATAAGGTTTAAGGGCAATCTTGTTTGTTTAGTAAATAAGTGAGAGCTATCAGCAATGTAAACTGAAGCTACATTGCATTTTGTAACACATAGGTCTTTATTTTACACGATCCCCACGTGACTTTCTTTGTATATTTTTCTGTATGTTTAACAAACTGTAACACAAGCAAGGAGAAAGAACCATTTGTCATATATTCATCATTCTTTTTGTAAAATATAAATTATTTAGGGCTGAGATGTATTCTGCTTACATTTTGCCTTCCCTCTTCATTAGCTTTACTTAGTTTGGGAATTGACAGATTCACATATTCATATAGAATTATAGTAAATAATATACTTATTGTGGCACAAATGTCCATAGTTAATATATGGAATCATGCTACTCCACCAATTTTATCTGAAGTATTACAGAAACATCATGTAATTTATCACTATGAAAGAACCTTAGCATAAAGCAGATTTGCGGATAACAAATTTCATGACAATTGCACATTTTGGGAAAAGTATTTACCATCTGTAACCGAATGATTACAAGACTGTGTTGTTGATATTAGTGATATATCACAAGTATTTAAAAATCGAAAACATAGTTTTTGTTTTTTTGTAAAATTTTCACTTGCAAATTGTATCACAATATGCAACGTTTTGTACTTGTTTGTATCTTTTATACAGTTTGTCTATTTTTCTGTTTTCAAAAATTAATAAAAATTTAAACCAACAACTTTGCCTTCCCTCTGTCCCCTGGTAATTAACATGGGATAAATAAGAATAAACTAAACTTGTTACATACCTAATGTTAGATAATGTGGCATCATCGCTAGGTCTCTGACAGATCAGAGTGACTGGGAGCAACCGACAGGGTTTTGGCATAAAAGTAAGCAGTGGCAATGCCCACATGTGGGGTTCAATGTCTAATATTGAAAGAACTAAAATTCAACAATTGTAAGGACTGGGGAGGAGAGGGCTTGATGATCCCGGGCATTGCCTGCCAGGAAACAGGGAGCTTGCTACATCTCATTTGCTGCAGCTAATTATGCACACAATGATGAGCTAACCTAACTCAAACAGGTTTTTCCAGTTCATATTGTATTAAGCATTTATTATTTGTATTTGATATCTGTAAGAGCTTTCTGCATTTAATGAATTTGTGAATTTTAGTCCTAGCTCATCACCTAATACAAAAACACCACGCTGGTCATCCTGGGACCAGGGAGTCCTCCATTTACAAAGCTAAGGATAGACCTAGGCACAGGCACCTATATATAAAACGTCTAGGGGCCCCCTGTGTTATCATATCACTCAGTGCCTACCTTTCGGAAGAGAATTTGAATATATTCATAACTGCACATAAAAACAAGTTGCTACAATCACAAATGAAATTTATATAGAAACTATCTTAAGATACACATTAGCTATCTTATACACACATTAGATGATTTTCACCCAAGAGGAACAGTCATGCTCGCTTTGGACCCTACTGAGGAAAGCACAGCGGGTTGCCGCTCGCTAATCTTCCCCACTGTGCTGTATGTACAGTGCTAATTCCTTCATCTGTCACTAGACACCATTACAAAATAGCATTTCCAATGACAATCCTCTGATGTCTGTACAGGGCTTTAGTGAATACTTTGTTTCCAATCAAATGAAACTTTTATAAATTGTGAATGTCAATATTGATGACTGACCTCCATAATGTTATCTAAATAAACAATACAAAACTTATATTTTTTAAAACAGTCATAAAAGTCCCATAAAAAAGAATCACATTATTGCAAATGGACAATAGTTTGTACAGCTATGATATGAATGTTCTGTGATTCTTCCACCAAAACACATACCGCACGCACCAGATAGACAGGTTTGCATAATTCCATCGACCAACAGGAAAGTAAATAACACTGGGGAACGCATTTTTTGTTGAGTTAGATCTTACACTTGTTTTTTACTCATTTTTGGTTAGTGAATCCAGAAATGAACCCAGTTTTTTGCTATCACATCCAGTTTTTACAATACAGGATAGCCTCCATTTTTTTCAAAAACATACAAATTTTACATACAATGAAAAAATAATGAAATATTACCTTGAATGTTCTGTTTATTTAAACTTCTTTTGTTTATACAAAGGCTTTTTTTACAGTAAAACATTTGAAAATTAATCAGGGAAGTGGTTAAGGTAAATATTCACACTTATATCTTTTCCTGGAGTGTTCAGTGTTAGGACAATCCCGCTGGATGCTCCAACAATAGTCAGCCATCATATGTACATCCCATCTACACTGATACCGTCCTTCCATGACTTTCAAATCTTGATGGAATCGTTCACATTGCTCATCACTGACTGCACCAAGGTTTTCAGGGAAGTTAGAAAGATGGCTTTGCAGAAAATGCACCTTGATGCTCATATTGCAACCAAGCATTTTAGAGCTCTCTAAGAGTTTCTGGACCATTTATGTGTATTTATTTGCTCGTGTGTTTCCAAGAAAGTCCTTGTCAAAGGCTTTGAATGATAACCAAGCATTCTTTTCGACTTCTGACATTTTCCTGATGAAATGTTCGTCTTTGATGAGCTGCCGAATCTATTTATTTTTTCAAATGACAGGCTAGGAAATGCCAAAATGAGGTACTGAAACAGTCTCCTTCAGTTGGCAAAGCTTTAATGAACTGCTTCATCAGACCCAGTTTCATGTGCAGAGGTGGAAATGTTATATTCTTTCTATCAACAAGTGTCTCATGTAGAATGTTTGGATCTCGGAGGCCAATTCCTTTCCAACC
This sequence comes from Pyxicephalus adspersus, assembly GCF_032062135.1. NCBI lineage: Eukaryota > Metazoa > Chordata > Amphibia > Anura > Pyxicephalidae > Pyxicephalus > Pyxicephalus adspersus. The sequence goes on from NC_092859.1 coordinate 19,548,897, forward strand.
AATGCCTGTGACGAGTTCTGCTGTCCCACATGCTTAGATAACAGGGATACTTGGTGTATCCGCATTGCTGACCAAGAAGGAAGCATTGCTGACCAAGAAGGACACACTTTATGCTCTGCTTTGAGCTTTTGATGAATAGTCGCCATTGAGTTGAGTTACAGATTAGAATTCCCAATTCCTCCCCTAAACCAAGTATGTTATGGCAATACACAATGCCACTGTTAGTTCTAAAGTACTGCAGAAATGCAATTTCTCTGGTTCGAAAGTACTTGATGCTAGGAGTTCTGAAGCCTTCTTCGAAAGTTCCAAATCACGTGCCAAATCACTCAACTCATGCTGATCAAATCCCTTTACAGAGTGCTCTTCCACTTCAAGCTCTTCATCATTGTTGTCACCTAGTTCATCACCATAATCATGTTCTTCAAGAGAGGGTAGTGTAACGAAAACCGGCACTGGGATTTCATCTGAATGAGCCACTGAGCGAATAGCCGATGGTAGACTAGGAGACTCTATGTTACATTTATTTTTCTTGTTATATCCTGGAGCTTTCACTATACAAAAGTAACAGTCACTGAAATGATCTCCTGGCTCTCCCCAAACCATAGGTATTACAAATGGCATCTTATCACGTGTTCCCTTTGTCCACATCCGTAAACCCTCGACTGTTTGCACACCTTATGAGGGGCCCAAGACTTATCTTGATCACCAAGTTTAACTTTGAAATATGCCAAATAGGCTTGCTCTACCAATGTGCTGATGTTCGCCCTTTGACTGGGAATGGTGAAACTGTCACAGATATAACAAAATGAATCAGGGTTGTTTAGGTACTTACGGCGAGAAACAGCAGAGCCAGACATGATCTAAAAGAAAAGAAATACGTGTATAAGTAGAAAAAGAAATTTTACTTATTCACTACATGGAGCAGTGCACAACCTCTGACCACACTGTCCTGTGTGTAAATGAATAGCCTATACAAATCCACACTACAGTAATCACATTATTATAAGCAGGTGGGAGAAAAAAACTGACGTGATAGAAGATAACTAACTGCACTTTCAGAATCAGCATACCTGATAACTAAGCTTAAAAATTGAAGTCAATAAAACTGTGTGTTCTGAGAACTATTCTTTAAATTGATACCGAGGAATGCAACCCCCCTTATAAAGATCATTCAATGTTTTTCAACAGGGAAAAAAATTCTTTCCTGATCCCCTCAGACCATTAAAAATTCCGTGGAACAACATTCTCTGGTGTCTTTCCTTTTTAATATCCCATTATATTCTGTGCAGTGTAAAACACATACATACATAAACAATACATATACAGTAGTTGTAAAACCTGTTTGGCAGGAACGCTATAAATATTCTTCAAGTTGTCACCACTGCTGCACTCATTTCCATGTTTCAGCACCAACATTTGTAATGACATCTCTCTGTTCAATGTACTTTGTCCACAAGGCTGTTTCCAGAAGAGGTCAATAACACAAATGTGATATATTTTCCCCATGCTTTGATTTGGAATAGAATGTACAGTGTTCCCATTGTATTTGCATGAATAGAAATAAAAGTTATTATAAGGATTTTGAGCTTTTTTCACATACTGCCATTATTCTGAACACAACTGTATATCCAAAATCCTTCATAATAAATTTAATTCCATGATTGTATATATGTATATATCACACATTAATTATTCTAAATAAATCTGCAACTATTTATAAATAAATGAGATTCAATCATATTTATAGTATGTGAATTTCCATGATTTAGGTGCATGATAATATTTTATTATTTCATATACATTTCATCCACAGCTTAATCTTTCAATAAAAAAATCCATAAAACAAATCTTAATTATTTAGCCTAATACAAGATGAAAAGGAGAGTATGTATATTCACACTTCACAATAGATTTACCAGTGCTTCACCTTTAGCCAGCTGGTTACACACTGCTGAATCCAGGGTGAGTCGTGATCATACATATTCTTGTTATTCTATTATATTGTTGTATTGTTATATTCTATTGTTAATATTAATAAACAGTAAACAACATATTACGCAGGGCTGTACATTAAATAGGAGTTGCAAGTGACACACAGATACAGACAGTGACACAGGAGGAGAGGACCCTGCCCAGAGGAGCTTACAATCTAGAAGGTGGGGGAATTTACACACAATAGGATGGGAGCTATGTAGTGGTGGAAAGTAGTGAGGGTTTCAAAAGACAGAAGAAGATGGGTGGGTAAATTTAAAAAGATGGCTTTTAAGTTCTCTTTTAAATGAGCAGAAAGTAGGAGCAAGCTGGATAGAATGAGGAAGACCATTCCAGAGAGTCGGGGCAGCTCTAGAAAAGTCTTGGAGCCGTGCGTGCGAGGAGGTTATGAGTGAGGTTGTTGCAGCAACAAAGAGAGTGTTCTTTTCCTAATACATTTTCAGGTCATTTTTTTTTCTTTGCTGCTCCACATTTTTATATATAACCCATGATCAGCAGTACTACATTTTATATGAGGAATGTCCACAAATACCTTACATACATAGAAAAAGGAAAAGAGCGCAGACAAACGGGTTCTGTTTTAAAGTCATTGCAAAAAGACAAATCTTTGCTCCCTGAGGAAGATTGCCTCCATGAAAGGACACAGTGTGAATTAGTCTTCTGCAGCTTTATTCTTTTGTTTTTGTCAATCCTTGGGTTTCTAAATGCATAAAATAAAGTATAACTATTGATATGACTTGTAGAGTTTGACAATGATCTCTCACGGAGTGGCTGCTTGCATTTAGGGATCAGGATGGAATTTGTTACTACTGAAGAAATTTGGAAGGATATCATTTTGTATTTTTTTTTACCTTCCTCTGAGTAGAACACAATGATAGCTACCAATCTTCTTTCATTTTTTGCACAGTTTTTCAGTGCAGGTTTTGTGGGGGTTTACTCTGCCTCAATCCATGAACAGGGTCATACCCCCAATAAAGGAGGTCTCCGAGGTATAAGAGGGGGTAAGTTTTCTGTCTCCTGCACGTGTCCAGAGATGTCAGAGCCATATTAAGGAGTTCTGGGAGGGAAGCGCTGTACAAATCAGGCGTGACGTCATAGTCAAGGGGGGCGGAGTCAGGCTCCCTATAAATTTCGAAGCGGTGTAAGCGCTCCAGTGGTTGGATATTCTTCCCTGGATTTGTATCTGAGCGATCTCTGCATACAGTGCGACCTCACACCGATCGTTCTCTTCCACCTTGTTCGACTGATCACAATGGCCCCAGTAGGGGCAGCACCACGACCTGTGACACCCGGTTTGGACCCCATGGCTATGATTACCGGAACACGCTTCTCCCTCCTCCTTCTCATGGTCAGTACATCGTGCCTAGGCTCCGATCTCCCCATACACACCCTGCTTGTTTGTTGCTGCAACTTTCCTACCTGAATTGCCCCTGATTGGTCAGTATATTGCACCCTGACACCTGATCAGGTCTTGATTGGTCAATACATTGTACCCGGGCACCAGATCAGGTCCTGATTGGTCAATACATTGCGCCCGGGCACCTGATCGGGTCATCAAAGTTCGCACAAAGTCCTTCGTTATATGGGCATCCAGAGATTGGAATGTTGGGGGTTGTTGTTGTGTGTGGTCAGATCGCATATCACTGGTCACTTGATCTACCTTTACTTCCATCGCTTGTATAGATCTAAGCGATTACTGGGGGATTGCATCACCTGTACAGAGAGGGATGACCCTGAGTCTACATGTCCCCCCCTACTGACAGATTGTGGGATTACAGGGGAGGGGGGTGTTGCTGCTATTACCCTGTGTGTATACAGTTTGTATAATATGTAAAGGTCATATGTGTGGAATGTTGTGTATATAACACTATACAGCGATGGACAGAGAAATGGGGACAGAGAATAGAGAGAGGGGCAGAGGAGGGGGTAGATAGCAGGATACCAGGGAAGGGCAGATGTTAGGGAAAAAGCTGGCAGAGGGTGCAAGGGCATAGAGGAGAGGGGTAAAGTGGAGGGGGCAAAGAGGGGAGAGATAAGGTACACTAGATAGGGGGGCAGAGGTACAGGGAAGAGAGGAGAACAGAAGAAAAACACAAAAAGAGACCAGGGAGATAAATGAGAAAGAAGAAAGCAGGAAAAGAGAGGAGATTGGGAGAATATAAAAAAAAGACAGAGAAAGAAAAAAAAAGATCAAGAAATAGAGAACGGCAGATAAAGGTGAAAGAGGGCATGATAGAGGAAAAAAAATAAATTAAAAAGTGAGCAGCAAGGAAACTAAGGAATAGAGGAATAATATAGATCTGAAAGAGGAAACTTTGAGATATGAGAGATATTAGAAATATCGCACCATGATACATTGATATCCCAACACTCCCGATTTGTTAGTACATAGATATTGCATCAGCAAAAATTCCCAACGCCATCATGTCGGGGAGAATCCATCAACCCAGGATGGGTTTCCCCAGATAATTTTTGTTTTTTCTTCCAAGAGAAAATGTTCTTACCTTGATCTATCTTTTTGGCACACGCTGTGCGATTTACTCCTGATGGTAATCTCAGTCACCATGTAATCACATCAATCCTTCGATCTGCTCCAAATATTAGATGAACTTAATATTAATTTAGTATTTTAATCATTTTTACTATTACATTGACTTGTAATATTGATTGAGACACATTGAATATTGTGTTGTTATATTAAATAGATCTGTGCTGATTAATACGATGATCGCGTTTGCTATTCTCAGGGGAGATATTTACGGAACACACAGTGAAGGCCAGACAACTATGGCCCTATTCCTATATACTGTACATCAACTTCTACCTTGTTTAGGAGGTGTACAGCATGTAGCACAGCATGTTTGCTATATTACAGAGGGTGTTACACAGCTATACACTTAGCATGCACTATTGATAGGATTGTAAGCTCTTCTGGGCAGGATCCTCTCCTCCTCCTGTGTCACTATATCTGTCATTTGCAACCCCTATTTAATGTACATCACTGTGTAATATGTTGGCGCTATATAATTACCGTTTAATAATAATAATAATAATAATAATAAAATTGCTGGGTAACAGCATTTCCGGTTGCAGGCTGACAACGCCTAGCAATTAGCAGCAGTGTTGTCACCCTACCATGTAAACTTCTTCACCTCAAGTGACTGTCTGGCCACCCATAAGATTGACCTGAAAATCAGCTGAATGGTTCACTAAAGAACAGCTCATGGCAAGTTGGCAGCACTGCGGATAGTTGAAAAGAATTAGCAGATGGCTTAACGTTGTCAGCTTGCTATTACGCCAGGATCTCCAGAAACTGCATACAGGAAGACATAATGACAAACAATATGAAATATAAATTCTTGGTTTACATAAATGATATGACATGTATTAGGTGACCTTTATGGAGAATAATGTTCATGTTTGGAGTGTACTGGGTCGGGTTTGCAGAATGATATGGGTAAGAGCAGAAGTATGAGGATATGAAACCTGGTGCCGAAAGAAACTTTTATTTATCTTGTGCACTCTTTTAAGAACTAAACATTCCGGTATGGGTTGGTCGATTTTTCATCTGAACTGCTTTGTATGTCACAGGCTAGATTACACATTCCATCAAAAATGTTTTACGTTCAGGTACCTAACAGCCATAATACTGCTTACATAGTTCTCTCCAAGGGAAAAGTACAGTGTGTTCAGTGGGTGTATATTATGGCTTGGTATTATATATAATTATATAATAATATAGAGCAGCCTTTCTCAACTCTTTTTACCCCTGGGGAACCCTTAAAATTACTTTCAGGTCTCAGGGAACCTCTACTAAAATTGATTTTTTTGGGAGGTCAATGGAAAAAAAACTTCTTAAATTTGTGGCCAGTGGAAAGAACGAACCCCTACAGTGCTGGCTAAATTACCATCTTTATAGACAAATAACATCATTATTTGATGCATGCAGATGACGCCTCCAAATGGTTTGGCCCCAAAACTATTAGGCATCATCAGATATAAGGTCCACCCGCCACAGTTTGAGGAACTCCTTGCAATCTCTAGAACAGCCATTCTCAACCAAGGTTGTGCTACAGGTTGCTTGGGTTCTTTGAGCTGTGGCTGATTGGTCTCTTGTTTGATGATGCCTGAATAGTCCTGGGGCCAACACCACTTGGTAGAGCCATCTGCATGACTCTTATAATGTTCCTAGATATTTATAATAGAGATATTTTAGCCACCACTGTTGGTGGACATACATTTTGCAGACTTTTCCAAATGGCCCTAAATGAATTGATTTAGGCGAGTACCGTGAAGCCTTGAAATGTATGTTTAATTATTTTAAGGGTTCCTCAGTTTTAAAAAGTTGGTTGAGACTGTCTGTAAAATATCCGCTTTAGGAAAACAACAACGGTGAACCACAAATTTCTGTATGACTGTGCTGAAAACAAAAACATAAAATTGGGTGTAAATTAGCCGAGGTTAACAGTGCACTGGGTGTGCTCCCTACTATCATCTGCTGCTTCAGCAAAGCTTCCTTGTGTCTTGAGACCTATGAGATCACCTTAGTCCTGTGTTTATGATCCTTTGTAACCGTACAATTTTCATTCTGAGACAAAATAGGAAGTGAAAATGCCATTTTTGTTTACAACTTTAAAGTGTGAGACTCTGTACAGGTTACATGAATAGGAAGACGCATTTAGGACCTACTTTTTCCATTGTGGCAGGGTACAAATAGAGCCAATGCTAGTCAAGGGTGTTGTGCTTGTTTTAGGGTGTAAATTTCAGGGTTTAGAGTGATAACTTTGCACTCCAACATTTGTATGTAAACAATTTAGCGCTTAATTTCAGGGCTGTGGTTACTTTAATAGAGGCCCTAGCAAGAAAATGGAGACTCATGTAAGGCCTACTGTACTGTGTGCTTTCATGGCGAAGGGTACAAATATAGCTGACGTTATTTAGGGTTGTGCTTGTTTTAGGGTGTATACAGCTCTGAGTGTAAACTCTACCCCCCCTCCCCTCCAATTTGTATGTAAACAACATAGAACTTGATTTTGGGCCTGTGCTAACCAAAGCCCATTTACTTTGATGGAGTCCTTGGCGAGAAAAGGGAAGACGTATGTAAGGCCTGTGTGCTTCCATGGTGACTGAGGTACAAATATGGCCGACATTAGTCAGATTTGTTGTGCTTGTTTGAGGGTTGTAAATCTCAAAACATAATAATATAAATGATGACTCTCCAAACATGTATGTTAACAATATGAAGCTTCATTTTAGACTTGTGATTACCACAACACGTTTATTTCAATGGAGGCTTTAGCGTTAAATAGAGACACATACACCTACTGTATTGTATGTTTCTATGGCGACACAAATATGGCAGACATTAGTCCGGGTTTTTGTGCTTGTTTGAGGGTCGTAAATCTCAAAGTATACTATAAATGATGACTCTGACCCCCCCAAACTTGTATGTAAACAATATGGAGCTTCATTTTAGGCTTGTGATTACCACAACATGTTTATTTTATTGGAGGCCTTTTCCATTGGGCAGCCTATTCATTTTAACTTGTCAGCACACCATATAAAAATACACCCTGCTCAATGTTTTTCTAGCACAGGTTATCACATTTACACTGTATTCACATTTATGTGTTATACTCTATATGTGCATTGCTTTGCTATGTTCAGTACATTCATACTAGTGTGAACTATTTCACACACGTGAGCTGCAGACCCCTGGGCAGTGGGTGTCATGGCTCTTAGCGGGATTGTTCTGGGTTTTCATTGTAGTGATGCTGATTTTGAAAACTGTATAAAAGGCAACACAAAATGCCAGAATAAAACTTTACCGGAAAGCACTTTGACTTCCTGAAGGAGCCCTGTGACACAGCAGTACTATCCGGCAGGTCGTTTAACCCTTTCCCATTCCCTCTTTTGGAAGGGATTACCTCCTTCTGAAGGAAGATAAATGTTTTATCAGTTTCCTGCTTCAAAACAAAAACGTTTGGTCTGATTCAATAAATATTTCCTGCAGCAAAATTTTAGGCTGGCGGGGCATGTCTGGGCATGTAGCTGCACCACAGCGGCAGTGTCTAAAGTCCGCACAGTTCCAAACCTAATTGCTTGGTATGGGTAGCATGAATGTCCTTATTAAACACAGAGCAAGTTGGTAGATTTCAAGCAAAAGTGCAGCATACATGTAATCAAGTCATGTGCATGTGATCAAGCCATGATTTGATGTTGATTTAAATCTTAAGCTTTGTGGTATCTACTCTCATAAGGCCCAATTTTTTAAAGTGCTGCAAGACTGGAGAAGATAGACTATCATAGGAGAACCTGTAAGATCCAGAAAACTTTGAATGGATCTGGTTCAGGATTGAAAACATTTACCAGTCAATAGCAAACGATTTTAGGAGAACCAGACCATGTTTGTTGGATCACCCAGTTTCTCTCATGATAGTTTATCTTTGCCAGTCTTGGAGAACTAATAAATCAGGTCCATAAAAAGGGACAATCAACCACAGAAAAAACCTAAACATGCATGTAAGTCTTTTTGTAACTTGTCAATGAAATAACAAATACAGGAAGATATCAGCCCAGGGTGCTTGTTTTTATTTTATTTTCTTTATGAATTAAACGAAACATCTTTGGAACTTTAAACCTTCCCTAATCATTCAGATTATGTTAAAAACAAGTATTTTCTGCCTCATTCCAGATTAGTAATAAAGCCCATGACGTACAATACAGTACACACCCTGCTCTTCAGCGGGCCAAACTGTACTATCTCTGTGTTAAAGGTGAAGGTTTCAACATTCAGGAAACATTTGAGTCACTCTTGGGTCTTGGCTGATAACAGTTTCTGTACAAAATGTTGCTGGAGATAGAAACAGAAGGGGGAATGTGACATTAAGATACAAAATAACATAACTTTTTTATATATTTTTTTTCCTTTTTTATCTTTCTTAGACATATAACAAACCAGGTTATGATAAAATAGACAAAAAGCCTTCCAGGATGAAGCACAGATCATCTATTGTAAAGCAAAAGTTGTTTTAATTTTCAGATACAAAAAAATTATATTTTTTTTGTTTTCCTGTTTTAGGTTATAGCGCGTGAAGCCTAGCAAATCAATTCTTTTTGCTGCTTGCGTAACAGTTTTTTACCAACTTTATCATGACCTTAATGTTTAGACTTCCTTATTCATTGTCAAGCTGTATTGTAAAAACGTCTGTGGTTGGTTTCCATACTTAGCACAGCAATTTTTAACGAGGGGAACCCTTTAAATAACTTTCACGTCTTGGTGAATCCCTTCTATAATTACTATATCCTCAATTCACATTATATCAGCATGGGGGTCAGTGGGAAGAATGTGTCTTAAGCTGCGTACACACGTGCAATATCTACCGTTGGAAACGAACAACCAATGACCATTTGGCCGATAATCATTAAAAGTGCACAACAACGCTGATGAACGAGGATTGTCACTGGAATCGAACGACCGTCCTGGTGGATCTGATTGGGCGACGATTGTTTGCAATCTATTGTGTGTATGGTCCTTCAGTGATTGTGGATGGTTCTGCAGTACACTTTCTCCTTTACATGTCACTTCCTGCATCGTTCAAACAATCATATCTAGCATGTGTACATTATTGGTGGATTATATATGAACGATTGTATCGTTACAGCATGTACAGGATTGTGCACAATACGATCATTCAAAATAATCGTGCATAATTGTTGATCTGTCCATCTTTTCTAAATTGAGGAACAAGCTATTTATTGTTTGATTTTATTTTGGAAAAGATACATTAGAATACCTTCTTAATGAGGTTCTGTTGTGCCATGCAGATCATTATTTGGGCTAATAATAATCTACATACTTGCTGTCCGAAACCAACAAGAACCATCAGTGACTAATTAAGAAACACATTCAGTGTTTTCCATACTACCTTGCAGACTGTGACTATTGTTAGCAGTGCAGATTTGCAATGAAAGGAAGGATCAGCTTCAAATTCTGCATTAGGGCCTTCAGGTCTGTAGCTCTACCTGCATTCAATACTCTGATTCAATAAGTATTTGCTGTGTGCACATCTACACTGAGAAAGAGAGGAATATTTCTTATTATAGGCTATGGGTGGAGAAGTGACCTAGTTGAATTATTTGCCTTGAGGGAAAAAAAATGAGGTCACCAGCCTGGCCATAATAATCTTAGTACTGGCTGGACTAAATTAAATACTGCCATATAAGCAGTTCAACTCTGCTTGTCTAGAGTTCAGCATTAATAGAAGAAGGCAAATAAAATGGGCAATGTAAGAGCTTAAAAAGGTGTCAGGTGGCACTGTACTAATATAGTCACAGGCACATCATATGGGTACTAGCAGTGCTCAGAGAAATCCCATACAAACACAGGGACTCACTTACAACCTTCATGCACATGTGTTTTTTTTCTCAGTGGCACTTAGACTTGGAATCCTAATATGTAAGACCTAAGCTATCTTGTTTGGTATTTAGGATTGTGAACAGCAAAACAAAGCTTATACCTCTTGTCCTGCTGCAGAGTAATTAGACAAAAACGGTCTTGCTTTTTCTCTAAACTCGATCAAAGTTTTGTGAAAACACTCCAAGGCAATTCTGTCTTACACCATACAGGTTTAAGTTAGTTATTCTTCTCAGTTACTATCTGTTCTTATGATTTGCAGTAGTGGAACCGGAAAAGCTTGGAAGACTGTACAAAATAAAAAAGGCAGTGCAGAAAGATTCACTTTCATGAATTGAGCACAGGATCCAAATACCAAAGACATGCTTGACCATAACCACTGCATTCAACTTTCTAAGCAAAAACTACTTTCTGGTTGCTTGGAAGGTTTATTTAGGCATTTGAGTTTGGTGTCCTATTAAGGCTTAGTTCACATTGCACTTAACACAAACTCCTGGAAACCAAATATACCTGGTTCTTCTGGTTCTTCATCAGGTGGCCATCCGCCTTTGCGCCAACGCCTCTTTACTATGCTTCCTTGTAATGAATATGGTGCCTGAATAAATGGTGACCTTAATTTGAATTTTGCAAAACTGCATATTGTAGTTTATATACTGTTTATATATTGTAGCTAACCACTTCACCATGCAAATGCATAACAGGGTACTGAGCCATTTATATTAATTGATTTTTCACACATGAGTTATTAGGGGGGACGGTGAGCTAAACATAGAGATTTCGACAATGGCATACTCCAAATCTAACAAGTGTATATTTTGACTTGAATGAATTGAGTTCTGTCATGAGATATAACTGATCATTGTGATCTCCTTTTTGCAGCTACTGCCATGCACAATCGGACTGCCTACAAAGACTGAACGACTGATATCTGAGAATGATAAGTACTACTGGGTACAGCATCGGAACAACCAAATCCGATGTCTCCTGTGCCCTGCAGGTAATTTATTTCTCTTTAAGAGCTTTACTCGTGGATGTCAGAATGTCATTTTTACTGTGCTACAAGTAGAAGTTAACATAGCAGCCTTACAGTGATTTAAAGAGGGCCTGTCATAGTTGGGCTAATGTAATAATTGAATAATCCTATCTTTTAGATCTAATATTGACATAAATAGTATGCATGACTCTTGGTTTAGTAGGCACCCCAGGTGCTATCATTAGACTCAGCTCGCTAGTAAGCTGCTCCATGAATTTGTATTGGTAGATGTAAATGGTACTTCAATGGTGTGCAGCCCTCTACAATCATAACCAGAGACTATTTTAGGATATAATGGGATCTAGGTATGGTAGCAGCTTTATTATCCCCCTCCTGCAGTCATTTTAGTTATTATTGATAATGCACAGAGATGTCACCCCATCCACACAGTCTGTACTGGGATAATCTTATCAGACACTACCCTAAAGCTTCTTGATTACTTACAGGAACTTGAAACTTGTATCTGGGTCATCCTGAACATTCACCAGACCTTAGGCATCTGCCTAAATTTCTATGTGGATGATTCAGCTCAGATTCTACCATCCCAAATGTCTGTGCACACTGAAAGCATTCGGTGAGTTACTAATTCTAGCTAGGCTGGCTTTTAACGCTTACCCAGCCCTAGTTATTATGAGGGGTAAAAAGTTTCGGCATGCACTTTCAGCCCAAGCTATGTAGGGTTCATGCCCAGAGATGGCTACTCATTAACACACTGCATGCCTTCAGTGTGCGTACATAATAATACCACAATAAACCCTATGACACATTATTGCGTTCAGGCTCTATCCAACATGCAGAGCTACTATCACATTGGAGTTAGTTCGTGCCAGGATTGGTGCAGGCAGCCGGAGTTTCGTTCTCTAGCATTTTTCCTTTTTCTCCTGCGTAGCAGTGGCGTTATCTGTTTCCAGCCTATGAGCAAGGATCTGTAGCGTGTGTGTCACAATATCTGCAAACAATGGTCGCACACATGATGTACAGAGTACAGGAAGGAAACAAATCTTGTGCTGCTTTATGGGGAATTTTAGCTGAATGAAGGGATGGGTTTTTCCAGCTGTAAATTAGTTTTGCAACTATTCAGGATAAACATGTGGTTGGAATTTAATTTTTGACCTGCCGTTGTACAAAAATGAATATTACATGAACATAAACATTGAGATTTAAAAAAAATGCCTTTCAACTTATTGTTATAATGTTAATATTAAGCTGCTGAAAGATATAGAGAATATCTATCAACTTCATATTAATATTTCACATTTCAAGAGCCATGTCACATGACAGTCTGAAGAAACCTCGGAAAAAAGCAGTGCTCCAATATAGTTGCATAAGAGCTATACTGGGCCCAGCACCTAAATGACAATGCAAAAAAAATCCCATGAAATTATTTCTGAATGATTGGACCTTTAGTGTTATTGTTGGCACCTAGATTAGGTTAACTGTGTCTTAAGCTGTTCGAATTGATTGTTCAAAATGACAGTAGGAATTATGTAACAATTCATTGTCATATCATATGAACTCCCTGGGTGTATTCCTAAATGAGGAAACATTTAAGACAATAATTTCTCGAATGGCTTAGTACAAGGCTGTTTTGTTCTTATGAGCCAGTCAGTTAGCATGTAGTTTACGTTTCCTCTATTCCAGACCATTTTTATCTATTAATACAGCAATATATATAAATGTTGATATATATATTTATACCAACATTAACAGCAGCTGTATGATGTGAGGAACAAATTAATAGGATAGGTAATGTTACCTCGCTAAAAATAGTTATGACCTTTCATAGTCTTTCCCCTTGAATTTGTGTTTTTGCCGTTTTGGGCTTCAAATAAAGAATTTTGAAAATTTAGCCAGATATCAAGTCTAATATTTGCTGAAAGTTGAAACTGCTGTTTTCTTGACTATACTAGGCAATATCATGGCTAGATGTTGGTATGTAAACTCAAAGGGCCTGAATTATTAAAGCTCTCCTAATATAGTCCGTCTTCTCCAGTCTTGGAGAGCTTTAATAAATAAGGCCTAAATTCTGTAAATTTTGAATGGCCCTTTTAGCATCTTTAGTAGTACTTTGAGGGTCCATTCAGATACAGATCCTCCTTTCTAACATTTTTACCGTAGTTATAAGGTGAATTGCGTTACAGAAAGAGGAGCAGGGTCTAATGGCATACAATGTGCTTGATTCTGTTACTGTATTCATCTGGAGTGCAAAACAAGCTTTTTGATATAAATATAAAAGAAGAAGCAGAAGTATGACCTTTATTTCTTGTAATTGACTGTATAGTACAGGATAATTGGACTGCATGAAAAGTCTCCAGTGAGCCACAGACAGCAAAGTTTGCATGAGTTAGAATCTTTGACAGTTTTTCTACCTGATTAAGCTGCTGGTTGATAGATAACACTCTTTCAAATGATTAGTCCAACCTAATACCCTTGTAATCTGCACAAAAGTGACATTTGCAGTTACTTCTGCTCCTGTGAACAGTCAATAATTATATGAAGATGCATGTTATTAAATTTGGATGTCTTTCTAATCACTGTAAAGGAAGAAAGTAGAGAATCAATCCCAGAGGAAAAGGTTTAGGATTAATACTGTAGTAGTTGCCAAGCCAAATAGATTATCTGAGTATAGGGGAGACAAAGGCGGCTTTTTGTGGCAAACTTGAATTGTTAAAATTATATCACATCCTTTATTTAAAACAATTTACCAAAAAAGTATATTATATAAAACATAAATTCCATACAAAATAACATTTTGTCTCCCCGAATGGGAGCTTTTAAACTTGTACCTACAGTGTAGATATTGGGCTTCTTATACAGTATTGAAGACCAGTACCAGCAGACCTTACAGTCTTGGTCAGATATTCATCACATGGTTATAGTCTCATTCCCGACGTGTTTCGCCCTAATTGGCTTCCTCAGGGGACCGGGAGACCTCAAAAATTACCACAATGAACATATATAGTCAGTCCAATCAAAGTAGTAATGATAAATACAATGTATAGTAATACATCCTAAACTGACTTACTTGGTGTATTGACCATGGAAACGACACAAGGTGTCCTTCTAATCAGTTAGCTTTTAAAATGTATCAGAATATCTAAAACCATTTTTTCTTTCAAGGTACTTTTGTTGAGGAATCATGCACTATTCAAGACACAAGGGGAACATGTAAGATGTGTCCTGAAGGTACCTACATTGCATTTGCATCTGGGTTATCCGAGTGCCTTGCCTGCTCTAGATGTCGTCATGGTAAGTACATTTTCATTTTAAACATAAATGTGTACATATCAGGAAAGATGTTTCATGACAGGAGCATGGGGTCATACTCCTATGTATAGTCAAACTTCAAAGATAACTCCTAGGCCCATGTCATATACTGTCAAGAGGGACAGAATCACTAACTTTCAATCTACAATATCCTAAGAAGTTGTTTCCTCGCTGTCTGAGGTTAAATGACAGTGATTCTCCCTCTAGGAACCTAACACCCACTTAGAAATTGGAGCCTTTGTAAAAAGAAAAACTTGACAAAGCAAATTTTTTGTTTGACTATAACAATTGTTTCTGTCTACATTTAGTTGTTGGTTTCTGTTTTCAAAAGAAAAGGTACCTTCCCATGTTTATTTGTGGTTCCTAAAAAGCCCTCAATACAGAACCATGATGCAGAAGTTTCTGTGTGATATTATCTGCAAATCAATAGACAAATAGGGTCTGTATTCTAAGGACTCATTTACAGCACATTACTTGGATCACATGCAAAACATATATGTACTCTGATTCTGCAGTTTTGATAGCAGTCCATAGATATTGGTTTGTGAGGATGGGGAGTCAGGGCATGTTGTGATGCATTGTAACAAGTTACAAAGAGTCAAGATAAAATATTCCATATTTTTCTAGTTTTTGTTTGGTCAACCTGAAGGGACGTAACTTCTGAGTACACATACAGGAAATATTTCATCTTTGGAAAGAAATCAAGAAACTCTTTCAAGTTTATCTTTAAAAACCTGTCATAATTTATCTCATTCAGTGCCAGGTTAAAACACAAAGTGGTGAAACAAGATTTTTATTAATAACTTCACAGTTGTGTGGTTCATGAAAGGTCAGCCTGGCCCAATACTTGTAGTTCTGTGTTGACATGGTTGCTAGGATGTTATTATGCAGCGTATTTGGCATGGCTCCAGGACTCCGCTCAGATTATTTCATAATTCTGTAATCGTATCACTGTCCTCTGAGATTCTTCATGATGTAGGGTAAACAATATAATACAAATCCACCTAGAAGATTGGGATACCTTTATTATGGCCTACATAAAAGGGGATAGACACATGAAATTAAAGGGAAAATCCTGCCAGTGGACTCAACAGTATAATGAAGGTGATGCCTAACTCAATATTGGTTTTTGGTGTAGCCTACCTATATTGTGAGCCTGTCTCTGATTCTTATTAATATTCTCATTTTCTATTATATTTGCACCTTTCGTTCTTTCAGAAAGAACTAAAAAATGTAGACTGTCATTTCTGTCCTTTTTCTTAAAATTATGCTAGCTAGGGTTCAAGCTAATCCTGCAATTTCAGTACTTTAGTCACTCACCACATTTGCAGTTGATGAAGTCAAAACTTCTGATCACCATCTGTTACAAGTCAGTGTAAAATGATTGTATCAATAGAAATGTCAGACAATTTACATTTTAAGAAATACAGGTCAACAATGGCCTACTGTGTATTTTCCCTAACCAAAGATTGTTCGAAAATTGATTGAATACACCCTGCACCCATGAACATGGGTATGCTATATGTAAAGCAGAGTTGAGTCTATGAACACATGTAAACATGTATATAACTAAGCCTATAAACACAGGTATTATCATCGTAAATCCTGAATGGAAGTCCAGAGTAAGACCTGTGTTATACAGTACAACATCCTACAACACCTTTCTATAGAGCAGGAAGAGCTTGGTTTTTATAGTATAGATATTACTTGAACCTCTAGCACATGTGAACTTACAGTGTACTTTATTGTTGTGTCATTTTAGATCAAGAAGAAATCTTCTCTTGTAGCAGCACAAAGAACACCGTCTGCCGTTGCAAGAAGGGAACCTTCTGCCCTCCCGACCAGCCTTGTGAGATCTGTATGCCCTGCACAACCAGGTAAGGAGACAGTGTACTACAAAATAAGACAATCATCTACTAGACAGCAAGAATACAGTGCTAAAGTATGCAGAAACAGGATGCACTGCAGAGTTTCTGTCTGCATATTAATTAGCCATATTTATTGTTCATAGAGTCTGACATTTCTAACCTCTCTTTCTAAAAATGCTACATACTTAGATACATTCTGATGTAATAGTTTTGTTTCCTTGTGACTCACTGACTCACAACTATGGCTTGATGATTAAGTGTTGTTGTACTTTAAGCCACATAATTGAAGCAATATTTCAGAATTAACATCAAAGCATGTAACCAAGGTTTTATTTTATGATTTTCTTGATTGGAACTCTGGGGTCATATGATCAGGTCAGAAACCTAGATGTGCTGTCTAATAGGAGTGTATACCACTTGGGTCTGGATACACTGGGATCACTGAGAACACTGGGAACATTTTTAGGCAGCTAAAAGAGCAATAGCTTATTGCTGAAGGTTAACTTTGCTAAAAAACAAAATGGACTTAAAAAAGAAACACATTTAAAACATTACTATTGCTACATCAGTTAAAATCAGGTTAAATCAAATTAAGGTTCTTGTGTGGGGAGATAAGAACTAATAACAACCATTCTAATTGAACAACCGGTTTTAGAAAACATTCTTCTAAATTTGAGCTGAATGATCAATAACATGCATCAACATGCACTGTAACCATCCAAACTGTGCCTATAGTGCCTATTAACAGTTGGGATAAAATAGGGACCAGCAAGAACCAATCAGGTCTGTTTCCTATTGAGGAGTTTTACATTCACTTATTGTCTGTAAACACAACAATAAGTGAAATGAAATCTGTCTAAAGTGGGCAAAAGTTCTCTTTGAAAAAGATAGTCCATATTAAAATATTATTCCAGTTTTAGTCAAAATGTTTTTCCCCCTCACTTCCCTTACAGACAGATATAAAATCTTAATAGCCTTCAACCCCTCACCACTCTGGCTTTAGATACACTACACCTGCATTTACTTGCCTCTGTTGGAATCGTCTAAATGCTTAAAAATAGTTGGTTTCACATAGCTTACCTGTTATTCACTCATATACACAATTCTTTTCAGCTGTCCTGAAGATAAGGTGATACAGGAACCCTGCAATTCAACATCAGATCTGATGTGCACTACTCCAGGTCCTCCCTCTGGTACACTAGGTATTCCCCTTTCCATTGTATTCTCAATCATTGTTGTATTATCAGATTATGGTGAACTAAAACCACATGCTGCACAAGGAATGATGGGCAATACTCTATAGTATACTCTGTAGTATTTCCACAATAAAGTTTTCTTTTATTAGAGCATAGATCCACTTATTTATCACCCTATTTTCTGGTGGCCATTGAGGACCATTGTCACTGGGGAAGAAGGTGATGAGAAAATAAAATGTTACATTTTGAAACAGGCATAGAGGGTAAATCTTGTAATGGAGACACCTTTAGTTTAGTGACAACTGTAACACGAGAGATTTTCTCTTTTTTTCCTGATGTTTCTGTAGGGGGAAGAACCTCCAGTACAACCCAGAGAGGGAAAAAACCTGACTGGGATTTTTGACTATTTCCTAAAGTATCCCAAACAAAAAAGTATAGTTTTGTGTATACATTTATTTTTAATCAATGCCCCATAAGGCAGCTCCTACTTTTTCATGAAATCCAGTGGTGGATTTTATAATCCACTATTTTATAATCAACTAAAAGCCAGCCATTCACATAGCATAAAACTTTACTGATTCATGAGGTTGCAGCCCTTCGATGGGCAGCCTTAGAGTGAGGTACAAAGATGACAAGCAATCTAAGACAATAGTTATTGCATGCAAGTGGAAGGCGTAGTCTCTGATAAGCAGTAACTATAGAAGAAGTGATAGCAAGTATGCAGGATCACAGGGTCTAAAAAGCATGGTGACCCAGAGTCTCACACATTCCCTGTGTGGCAGATTGCTGATCTCATTAGTTTTATATACCAATAACAATGTATTAATTCCCTCTGCTGGGTAATTGACAAAACTATATTTTACTGAAATATATTATTACGCAGTATTTATATAGTGCTAACATATTATGCAGTGCTGTACAAAGTCACATCACTAAATGTCCCTCAAAGGGGCTCACAATCTCCCTTTCATAGTCCTATGTCATTAATACAGTCTCACTGCAGATCTCTTCTTGTTCTACAAAGGAATTCATACTTAAATTCAAATGTCAATTTCATTTTTCAGATATTTTAAAGCATGTTATAGTTCCACTGGTGGTTATCTTTGTCCTCCTCATCATCATTATCACTGTCTACATGTTGCTAAAGAGAAGGAACCATGGCACAGGTGAGAATCAGCAAGAAAAAAAGCAATGTAAAGCGCATGTTACAGTAATATTGAGCCCTTCTCTAATATACAGTAAATATATAAAAAGAGGAATAGAAAGATATTTCAGGTGCTTGTACAACAGAAATAAAACAATACCTGGATAATTGAAAATAAATATAACAATAAATATTAAAATATATTAAGGGTAGTGTTAGAGGAGCAATGTACAATGTAGCAAAAAGTGTGCAGTCAGCGCACAGTAAGAGGAGTGGGTATTCCAAGTAAACTGTTAGGACAAAAGTGGGGGTGGCAACACATCCAACTAAAGTGCCTGGTTCAATAAGGTTCTCCATCACTGGAGAAGATAGACTATCATGGATGAGATCCATCAAACCTGGAATGGATTACATAAAATGATTTGACAAATGTTTTCAATCCTTGACCAAAGTCAATCCAGGTTTGCTGAATCACCCAGGTTTATCCACAATAGCCTATCATCTCCAGTCTTGAAGAGCTTTAAAATCAAATTTAATATTTAAAACGGGCCCTTAATGTACAGTCGTAAATAAAGCAAAAGCAGTGATACAATATCAAACACTTGGAAAGCAAGGCAAGAACAAGCTGTCTGTTTAACTCTTAAGTTTGTTTAACATTAAGTCTCATATGTCCCTTGTCGTGGCTGCATATACAGTAATGGTGAAACTCTCCAATCCTCATTGTTCATACAAAAGGGAGAACTGAAAAGCCTAATATTGGCAATTGTATGTACAGATTACAAATGTAACAAAAGCACCAGATAAACCACCAATAAAATAATTTGCTTTGCATGCATTTCTTTTGCCCATGACATCACCATTGCCCAGTGTTGCCAATGAGTTGTTAGGCACCTGGCAAGACAGTGAGGTCATTGTTGTAAATTTACATCCAGTTGTTAAGGGACTTGCCCAGCCCAACTTTCTATTGCCTAGTGGTTGACCAACCCCAGACAAAAGCGATCCAATAAAAATGCAATTTAACAACTATCTTGGGTTGGCAGAGAAGATAAGCTCACAATGCTGCCTAATCCTAATACCTAACTCCTCTTCTTGTACCCAAATGTAACCCATTTCTACCTGGTGCCTAACCTTAGGCTACGTGTCAAGTTCCTAACCTTAACCCTCACGCCTAGTACAACTAACCTACTTAGAACCTAACCCTGTAGGCTTCTTATTTTCAAAATTACTCTGTTGCACTGTTAAGAAATTAAAACCCTCAAAAAACACTGGATATAATTAGAGAGCACAGCCAGGAACAGAAAGTTCTTGATGTGCACCACTAATGTTCTCTTAGAAAAATACCAATATCATGTCTTGATTCCAGTACATGTATCATATAATATTTCAACTGTAATCCCTGCATTGCAACATGAATAGTCAGATTCTTGCCAGTACACAGCCCTTATAGATAAGTTACTGTTGCATGTATCCAAATCTAACAGTTACATACTAGAGTTGATAATAAGGGTAGAAATGGGCATTAGAGAAATATCGTTTTCATTTTAATATTTTCAGCTGAGTTTTTTTTGATAGTCTTAAAGTAAAACAATTTGATTTAGCTGTTTGAAGCATTCCCTAACTGCTTGTTTTGTTTTTTTGTTGTAGGGTCTAAATTCTTCGTAAAAGTAAGTATGTAATGGTGCAGCTAGTGCGGATATTTTTTTTTGTAGTAATAATTAGTTTCCAATTTGATAATGAAAAAGTCATTATTAGCATATGTGTTAATTCTACACTTCAGCAAAATGGAAACCAAAACTACTTATATACCAGCAGAATCTAAATCTAGCTTTTATTTTCAAGCCCCAGTTAGTATATAACCCTCACTTGCCCTGGTATGTACTCCCTCATTATAAACTGGTAAGTAAAGGAATATACCTACTTACCAATTAGACATTTAGAAAACACAATACATGGCTGAAATGTTGTTGGAATTAAAAAATTGTCTCTTACCCCAATTTAGTATTAATGTGAACTCCTGTAGCATAGTTCACATTTGCTGTTTTATGCACACAGCTAACTGTACATCTCTGCAAGGGAAATAAAGACGAAGATGCCGAACTTATCTCGCCCCTAAGAAATGTTACGCTTAACTTTAAGGAAGGAATCGATTCAAATACAAAAGATGAAAGTAAGTGGATCTTATCTTATCCTGTATGTAATTACTTGGACCCCATATGGGGTATTTAAACAATTCATCCTAGGTGCATAGTCATGAAACAAAGTGCAGTCCTCAAACAACCAATTAACAATCACCTTTATGGACAATTATAGATCTAGGCATTGGATAATCATTCCTGAGAATGGTTATGACATAAACATTCATAGTCACCTATGACCAGTGATAGCATTGCTCCTGATTAATAGCTGTATTGCCTCCTACTAGGCTTCTCAAGTCCAATGTAAGCTTCAAGTCACATATAAAGCTTTCAAAGAGAGTCTTCTATTTACTATTGGTGGCTAAACAGGCTGCAAGGGAAGGAAGGGAATGTGATCCTTCATTCTCCTGTATAGACACAGTTGAATTATCGTCCATTTATTCTGGCCACCATCTGAGAGTCAAACTTGCCTACTTGAGTTACCTTACCATGGTGGAAAGAATAGAAGACGGAAACTTGTTTGTGGTATATATTTATGAGCTGCATAGTTTGTATATTCTTACGCAACAGAAGGAGAGATGAAATATGCTTTCATATTTCCCAAATACAAGATATGAAGTGGACTAAAACCCTCATTTTAACCTTCTTCTACCACTTCTGATAAGACTTGATTGCATTAACATATCCAAAGTCCTGGGCATTTGATAAAGTCATCTTTGTTAATGTTTTTAAAATAACAATTCTGACTGACTTTTATCAAAGATTATGGAACAAAAGCATTAGCATTTGGTCACATGGCACCTATAGCATCATTTTCTTTCTGCTACTCATCTTAGCAAGTCTGTTAACATAGATGTATCTAAAATGCTAGTAATGGCTATTTAATTGAAGAAATTCATTGGAGTCTTAAAGAGAACCTGTGAAATTAGTTATGTTCGTTTTTGAAATAGCGAGCTCAGATATAACTCCCCCATCCTCTTTACTTCTTGATAAGTTTTGACCTTGTATATACAGCTAGTGAACTAAAACCCCTGGAGTATTTACTTGTTGTGGGTACATGACTCATAGTAGATCCCTATATATGTCCGTTGACTGAAAATATACCTGGTCCTATTGATGTTTGTGGGGATCTACTACATGCTCCTTCTCATAAAATATACGTGCATTTGACTTATTCTACACTGGTTATTTAACTTTAAAAGCCACCCTTGTATAGAAATCCAAAAACCAAGAGACTGCTGCTGGGTACCACCATGGATGTGATGTCAGCAGTGGCCATAGTACAGCAGCCATCTCAACCGGGTTTGTCAGAGGTCGCCAGGGGTTTCTTTGACTTGGGGTTGGTTGACCTCCTATTTAAGGTTCCTGCCTAGTTTTGGAGCCAATGCCACTTGGTAGAGCCTGCTGCAGGACACCAATGATAGTTTTAGCTGCCTGTAAGGGTTTACAATTCAACATTGTAAAGAGGAGTATTTATTCCACTGACCACCATTGTAGGAACATTCTTTTCCATGATTCCCAATAAATTGTTTTTAGCAGGGATTCCTCAAGACCTAAAAATATTTCAGGTGTTCTTTCGGGGCAAAAAGGTTGAGAACTTTCTTTTTCACTATTCCCCATTAGTTCTCTGCATGCTCTGACTCCGAGCTTACACATGAATGATGGTACTGAAAGAAAGGAGAGCATGTCCTGCTGGGAACGGGGAAACAAAAAGGAAACAACAAATGTGTAAAGCTGTCAAAGTCACAAATAAATTACAACAATGTAAACATTAAAATGTTAAACAATGAAACTAAGGATTTGTTATTTCCTTACACATTATTTCTTGTCTTCTCCACAGTCATCGCCAAGTCATGCGCCATCATTGTGCGGGAGGTGCCCATCAGACAGTTTGAGATGTTAATGCTACATCTAAGAGTAAGTCATAATGAAATAGACAAAGCGAAAATAGAAAACCCAGGCAATGTCAATAATCAGTGCAATGCCATGTTGCAAGCCTGGTACCAGAAAAGAGGTTTCGAGATTAATAACCTCTTAAAAACCCTGCAAGATCTACACATGGAGAAGGCTGCTTGTGACATCACGGAGCAACTGATCAGAGATGAACTGTTTGTGCCACAGGAACAGAATAACGCCTAATCACTTCCCTGCTGCCTCTTGGTAATACTGGCTTTGACCCTTGGCTTGGAACACGGACAACGCTTCTTCTAAATGTATTATATTGTATATAAACTAAAATTTATATTTTTATAAAAAAAATAAAATACATATTAAAAAAATAAAAAAAATAAAAACCTTCATCAAAAAAACAATCATCTATGTCTTTGTTGTTTTATCCTAATTGAGAGCTACATTTTAGTAGTGTGAAAGTGAAGGAATCCATTGGTCTGGCTGATAACACTATGGACCCGATTTATTAAAGCTCTCCAAGACTGGAAAAGATGGACCGAGGTGAACCTGGTTGATTCATCAAACCTGAAATGGATCTGGTCCAGGATTGAAAATATTTGCCAACTAATAGCAAATGATTTTAAGAAACCCATTTCAGGTTTGCTGAATCACCAAGGTTCACCAATATTAGTCTATTTTCTCCAGTCTTGGAGAGCTTTAATAAATCAGGTCCAATGATGTAGTTATGTGGGGCTAATCAATACAAATGCTACTACATGCTATTTATGTAGCTTACTGAAAAGGTGACCATTTATTCCATATGTCCAGCAAACAAGTGCTTTTAACAATCTTCTGTGTAGCAGTAACTAACATAATATGGAAGCTGTTCCCTAATTTGCATAAACCCATACATAAACACCAAACCCAACTGGATCAATGTTAAATCACATGTGGTCAAGAATGCCAATGTGAAGCACACCAAATGCCACGAGTGAACATAGAGGCAAAAAGTAACAAACTTACCCATCGTCATCTCTCCTAACCCATCACTAATTGCCACCATTTCATACCCCCCACCTGTTGTATAGTACCCTCCCTCATCTCTTAATTTTAAACCATATTTGTCAGGGTCCTGTTCTTCTGTGTCAAGTATGCAGGTTTGTCACTCACAGCCCTAATATTGTACAGCATTGGACAATATGTACACACAAATAAAAAGATAAAAGTAAAAACCCTGAGCTCGGCAATCAAGGCCTTTCCTTGAAGTTCTGGTACTTCTATGGACAGAATTGGGGAAGGGATTGAGCAGACTGGGGGGAAGAATTCCCCTAATTCCTTATAGGATAGTAAGAGATAGGAAATATGTCTGCAGCATCACAGACCACAACAACAAACACTTATTTCTTGTACTGCTTTCCCAGAGATATAATGATCTGTCTTAACTCTTGCTTCTTTAACTTTTGCTTACCTGGATGAAACATTAACCACACGCTGACTCTTCATGTATCAAAAGAATGCACCTTCTGGCTCCATACATCTCAGTCTGATTTTCAAAAGCTGACGTTATAAAAAAAAAAAAAAAAGCTAATTGCCCTTATAGAAATTACATTTCTTTGCTTAAAACAATCTTTTGAGCGACAAAGAAGGAATACACAGTGCTGTTCAGTTCTTTGGAAAGATTAGTGGGCAGGACAAGCAGGAGGCCCAGCACTGCCTCCTCCCGCATAGTAAATTACAATGGTTGTCCCCAGTCTGTTGTCTTGTTAGCCAGTATCTATGCAAAGGGTCCCCCTTAACCTGTATTGACATTGCTTTTACACCTCTGTTGCTCCTTCTACCTCCACAATCAGCTCTGAATTCAGTTGTATCACCAACGTAAGTAATGTGGGTTTAGAAATAGACTGGAAGACCCTAGCATTGGTCCAGGGGAGCAGATAATATATTCCCATATACCCAAAGGAATCTTTTTTTAACACTTTCCAGTTTTGGTTAACAATAGTTTGTATTAGAAGAAGTAAAAAAGACTTAAAACAAAAAAGGATAGGTAAAGTATTAAAACCATCAACCTCTAAAAGAACCCAGAACCCCAGAGGGTAGGGTGATTATTAGCAATCCCGGGGCCCCACACCACCAAAAATTGATTATGAGTGTCACTTAGAATATTGGCCAGGTCCTCATTAACCATGAATGCATCCAACCTGGATTAACCTCTCCAAAGGCCAAGCTCTCAGACCTCCAGACCCTAGCCTGCTGTGGTGCTAAAAAAACAAAAGTCACCAGCTTTCTGGAGGACCAAGAGAGCACCAAATCTGGAAGATGCAGGAAAGCACCCCATAGGTCCTGGGTCATGGGTCTGTTCAGTAGGGAACCGAGTAAGTTATGGACCACTCTCCAGAATCTATCACTTTCCAGTTTTTAATGAAACGTGCTATTCAAGTCAAGTCAATGACCTGAAGTGGTACCTCAGATGTACATACTGTAGTTCTATAGGTAATAAAAAAGAGTGTTTGGGCTGCCATAGTAGCACAGCTTATCAGTGACCAAAGTAAATCATTGACACTTCCAAGAAATAGAAGACTTTGATCTGCAGGATGAACACAGCATCTAGGAGTAGAAAAATCTTCACTAATTGCCTGGGCCAGGAACTGATTGAGTGGGACTGATGAAAATACAGTATTGGTTGTAAATTAAACCATGCAAGATTGGAAGAAGGGCCCGTGGATCTAAACTGAAATCCATTTTTAAATGTAATTTTTTATTAAAGTTTTTAACATATATATTAAACAGTAAGAGAAAAGGTAGACGCAAAATACAGAATGATGTCAGAGCGTGATTACAAACATCATGAAATACATACAAAACCACACACGATAACTAAAACACCTGTGTTTTTCTAACCCTTCGTATCGATTATATCAATACACAATCATTACTTATCCAGCATCACGTAAAACAAATGAGCATTCTTAAATAAACGCCTTTGGAAAATCAAATAAAAAAAAAGTGAAAAGAATAAAAGGAAAAAGAAGAAAAGAAGAGAACAGGAAGAAGTCCAAGATCTCACTAGGGAAACAACTAGTGCAGCCAAGTGTATTTAAGGTTCAGATGAGCAACTATACAATACCGGTAGCAGTTGCTTGGTCCCATGGGGCCTAAATTTCCTCAAATGTCTCCAGTTTGTTTATGAGCCTAGCAGATAAATGTTTCATCAGCTGAAAGTCCCCAACACGTGTCCTCAATTCCGCAACAGAGGGTGGGGTGGGTTACTCCAATGTACCGAGATGAGGCATCTGGCCATTGTAAGAATATGCATCAAAAGAGCCTTCCTCGGTTTAGAAAGTTCGGTAATGGGGACATTCAGGAAATGGGACACCGGATCTAAACTAATAGCGGTTTCCAGTATTTTAATGAGCAAAAAAAGGCATCGCAGGTTTAGTAGTCAATATCTGGTAAATCTCTGAGATCAGCCCTCTGCGAGATGGACCACCTGCACATACACGTTTAAACAACATGGGGGGGTGAAAAGATAAAGTCTCTAGTGACAGCATGGGCAGATTTGTAAGTAGCTGTATATGGCCGATGAAGGTAGTTCACATTTGGATTGTAGATCCGCAAAGGGCAATAACTTCCTGGTGACTGGATCAGAAATATGTCCAAAACAGGCTATCTGGGATTGGGGGGTTATATAGAAAGGAAGTTAGGAAGGATTTGGGAGAGGCAAGACAGAACTTTTCTT
>NC_092859.1:19575678-19629624 GCF_032062135.1 Pyxicephalus adspersus
AAAGTTTTTAATACAATATAATATAGGCAAAATAATGATTCCGCAATGTGTGACACAAGAAGTGTAGAGAAGGCTAAAACTGTATCAAATACTTTAAATACAAAGAATGCATAAATTTGTTTTATAATTTTTAAATGTGGCTACGATCATGAGTGGCAAATTTAATTTCAGTTTGATTAAACTAAACCAGTTGTATGATTTCCTATTTTCAATTGTTTTTTGTTCTATGCTTTGGGAATATATTGGGCCATAAAACTGCATACAGAACAATAAAAAATGGTTGCCTTGAAACTTCTGACTGGTAGTGACACTGGTAGTGTTGTATATTTTTTATGCTTAGCCTTGACAATAATAAATGTAGCAATAAAATATATACAAAACATCCTCTTCAATGTTTATGTATCAGCAAGATATATTAGAGATAATATGTAAAAAAAAAAAATGTATAATGGTGTCAAACTTTATTTTTAGATCAGATAAAGCCCCGCTTCTGAAATACGACACAATATTATAAAAATTGGTCATAAATTAGTCATCGTGTAGGAAATACAGCATCATGGAAAAGCTTGAAACAGGACAACATGCACAGTACTAGCTGTTGAGTCTCTGACCTCCAGGGGGCAGCACTGATTCTACTCCAGGAACTCATGTTTTCTTTGCCTGTTGAAGCTATAGAGCACATAATGTGTGTTTATCATACAAATAAACTACAAATATACTTATAAATGAATATATTGTATAAAACTTTTGTTTGTATGGTGAGCACATATTACATAAAATTAATCACGTTATGTATCAGACCCAGAGAAATGTAGCTCAGACCCTGGAAAGATATTCAGGTTTGTGATCCTTTAAAAGAGAAAAATAGTTTTGCAATGTGGCAAAAAATGTTATCTCATCTCATAAAAAAATATCTAATCCTCGGGAAGATAAATGGCAAATACATCCCGTAACACCCTACAAAAACTTGTCCTGATATGTCATCGTAGCACATCGAAACTGAAAACTTTTCTTATTTCTCCGCAATATCCTCCCCTTGTCTGGGTATGGTGACGATTTAATAATATTGAATAAACATTTACTTGAACTATTATTATCACCACCGACAGTGACCTTGTCCAAACAGCTGTGGATGGAGTGCAGCTTTACAGGAAGACAAAATTATGGCTCTGCGTATAATAAAAATGTATGTAATGAAAGTATGATGTATTCTGCAACTATTATACATTTTTATATAAATCATTTATATAGTTGTTTAGATATTATGTTATAATCTACTAACAGAACCCCGCCAAGCTGACAATTACTGTAAGTATCTTAGATAAATGGAAAGTACATTTCATTGCCATAGTTCAATCCAAACAGATTGCCAAATGTAAAGGATTAACGTACATAGGATGAAACATACGTTTTGTATAGCTCATGCCGCTGAGCTTTTGTTGTTTCTTCTTCTGGCTTCTATATGCTAATGGTGTTCTTTATGGATGTGGGGCTGGAGGAATGATCTGCAGAAGAGCAGAATAGCGCCAGAATTTCGACGCGGCCACAAGTGTCAGATGCTGGGCAATATTTAGTGAAGGCTGCAGATCTGTTACTATAAAAATGGTAATTATACTCATTTTTTTTGGATAGATTGTAATATTTAATGTACAGCGCTGCGTAATATGTTGGCGCTATATAAATCCTGTTTAATAATAATAATAATAAAAAGGATTTTGTTGATAATATTAAAAACTTTCTATGGGTATCATTTATATAATATAGCACATCCCAACTCCAACAAAAGTGATACAATTAAATCTTATCCAATCAAAAATCCTAATAAATAGCATAAAAGCAATTTGTTGGTAATTTACAACAACATAGCTATATTATCACAAACAGTAACATTGATACAAACATATTCAGTGATATCTTAATATATATTCGGCATGATTGATTATATCCACTTCCAGCTCAACGCGTTTCGCAGTATTGTAGCCACTTTTTCAGGAGCATAATATCCACAGAGGCAATACTTAAATATATTAGCAACACATTAATGGCATCTATCCCATACATACACTATATGTACAATGCCACGTAAACCCACAGTGATCAAGTATCACAAGTTTAATATCGCAGTTGTCCCATTGATTTAGTAAATAGTGACTCGGGGCTATGCCTAAGGAGGGAAAAAGCCAAGCCAAGGAGCCACAGAAAAAATCTGACAATCTACAAATATCCACAGCATATATAAATATTTCAGATATGGTGAGATAAATCCTTAATCCTCGCCCACTCTCCCATCGCTTAGACCTGCGATGGGAGAGTGGGGGGGGGGATCTGGCATCATGACGTCACTCTTGGAGAAGTTTCTTTCCCTTTGAGTAACACACGGCTCCCCACACATGCGCAGTCTGGAGTCGATTAAATTTGTGGTCCTTGACGTCTAGAAGGTTGGTGACCACTGGCTTAAAGGGCCAGATTTGTACTCTTTTCTCCCTTTGGCTGGCAACCTTGTACCTCCCCCCTTCCCCCCTCCCCTAAAGGTTTATTCTGACAAGCGGTGCAGTTGCAATTACTGCCCCCTTATACCAGGGAACTTCTGCCTCAAGGGAGATGCTCCATGTATCGTATACCCACAGCAGCTGACAAGAAAATGAATGGGGTGGCAGTGAGCGGTGCAGTTTTGCAGAATGCTGGTGCCTACCACTTTATTGTCTAAGTCCTTTACAAGTCTGAAGCTATCAATATTTAAAAAAGTGAATTGACCAAATAGCAGGACAATAAAATATAATTTAGGGTGTAAAAGATAGAAGAGCTTACTATCTATTATCTTTCACAGAGACAAACACACACACACATACAACCAAGAAATATTGGGGGTCCCTCTGGCTGCAAATGCTGGGCATTGGGACAACAGGAATGGTGTAGCTTTCACTGCTGGCCAATTTGCTCATAATTGCTAATGGAAATTATGTACATAGTTGCACACACGGGACTTTGGAATCGTTGTACATGGCTGAACATGGTTGGCATTGGGAGTTATGTACCGTCCTCTTTTTATTACAGATTAGAATTGCACATATCTGGGCAGTTTGAATGATATACCTGGCTGCATATCGCTGGGCATTGTGAATGTTTAACTTGGCTGCATATGCTGTGTGATTGGGTGGTCCAGATGGGAGGTTAGGTTGTCAGCTGTGGAGCCCATAGGCCACATACACCCAACAGACATGGATAGGTGCACAGTCCTATCGATTTAACAGGGACAAGGTGGTTGTACACAAGCCCTTCCAGGTATATTGGCGAGATGAAAGGTTGAGGGCACACGGGTTACTGAAAGGGGGTTGTAAGGTGTCGGTGCATAGGGGAACAAGTAAGGATATTTGGACAATTTGGATTGTGGTAAGGTGGAAGGACAGGGGGTAAATATAGTATACATGCTGCCCCATTTCCTATGCAGGAAGGTCCCAAGTCTATTGAAAAGCCTGGTTTCATTTTTATATTTTCTAGGTTAAAAAATAAGGCTTTAGTTATTAGTTAATTATACCTGCACAGGCATTTGCCAATGCTCCCAGCTAATAACAGTAGGTGTGGGGGAGGAGTAAACACCATTATTTTTTACTCCTAATCTGAACATAGTTTATGTGTTATTTATTAAAAAAAATGGCTTCTAAAATGCCTATATTCTACATTTTATCCCTACTACAACTGGGGACAAATGTTTTAGGGTCCTTCTTTTGTGTGTAGCATTTCTTTAGCTCAGCAGATAAATACTTCTGTTGCTTTTGAACTATGAAATGTCAGATACCAGTTCTTCTGACTAAAGCTACTTACACACGTCCAATGGTTCTCGCCCGATAATCGGCTCAGGGCCGTTATCGGACGAGAATCTGGTGTGTATACAGCACCCATCGTCCATCGTCCAAATGACCGTCCTGGTGGATCCACGGACAATGAACGTTGAACAATCCTAAAGTAAGGGAAGGGGGAGAGCGCACAGCAGGGTGCCGCTCCATCATTCTCCCCCTCCCCTCTCTATAGAGCAGAACAGTATATGATGATGTATGTACAGCACTCGTTCATGCATCGTGCAGTGCTTAGTAGTTGGGAAGGATTGTGAAAGATCCTTTCCAACGACTATAATTGCACGTGTGTATGCGGCTTAAGGATAAAGATATCTCTTTGGAAAAATTGTTCCATTAAAACAGGAAGAGCTGTTTAAGGTGTGTTCAAGACACATTCACATCCTCCCTGCTCCCATTGTACGGACAGGATGTACATAGTGCTCATAAGATCTCCGAATACAGAACACAATTCAGAAAAAACAAGCTAGGAATTACAAGAAAACACATGACTTTCAGCTTCCAGAATACAAGAACAAATATAAAAGAAACAATTGCTTTCAATTTTTTTTAATATATGAACAAGCAAAAATCAGATCTATATTTATGCAGTGCCCACGGATTAAGGTAATATACCTAAATAAATGACACAAAATTGATACAATTGAAGATTTGTTGTGTGACAAAAATAAGTACACCCCATATTTACCTCTACTTTAAATCCAAGAAATTAGAATCTGGTGTATCAGAATAGGTAACAATATTAGGAATCCCCTTATCTTAGTGAAACATTCAAATCCCAAATCTCCAGGATCCGTTACACTTGGCGTAACTTGATCCAGTGTTGGGCCTTCTACATTTAAGGGTTTCACCAAAAGATGTGATGCCACAGCTAATAAGTGCCCGGTTCTCCTTACTGATCAGGGCAAGAGACTTGCCCACTCCTATATCTATACATCCAATGCCAGCGTTATTCAAGCATGTCTCTAGAATTGTTTGGGTAATTTGTTAAGGTCTTAGAAGAGCCACCACAGCAATACATAAAAATAGCATGGAAGGACCAATTCTCTTAAGAATATTGTGTTAAGAAAAAATGAAGGAGGAAATGTATACAGCAGTGTGGAGGGGTCATTTTATGTGATTTGAAGGGCAACATGGAAAAGATGAAAAACCTTTCATTTACAGTTCTCTGGGGTACCCAAAATCCTGCTTACAAAAATTGTTGTTTTTGACCTAGTAGCAGTAAGGATAGATACAAAAAGGATTTCACAGTGGGTCTGTGTCACTGTATCCAAAAATTAAAACTTTAGCCCTTTGTGTTTGCTGGGTAAAGGGTAAAGGGTAATTTGGCGACCTATTTGCAAGTAATGACATGGCATTACATATTACTAATAGCTTTTTTGATAACTAAAAGATTAGATCATATGTGTTTAAAACATTGTGTACAGTACAGATAGTCCCTGAGTTCAGGACATCTGACATACCGACGACTCCTAGATACAAACACTTCCCTGCTTGCTCGTGTGCAGGACAAAGGCTTGATGGGGGCGGTTTGCATGACTTGCAGAAGAAATCTTTTGCTAAACACTGCTGAGATTGTTTGTGATCTCTTCTGTAAGCTCTTGTAACTTGATAATGACCAAGACAAACTCTGCAGTTGTTTCTTTTTGCATATCAAAGCACAGCTTGATTCAGAAGTTAATGAATGTCTCAGCTCCATAACGTTTTTTTTTTGCTTTGTTTGTTATTAGCTTACAGTGAGGAATTTATACAGTAACTGACACCATGCTGCCTAATATGTTGAGACAAACATCTGTCCTAATTGCATTTATTAAAATAATGTACCTGTTCCGACTTACATACAAATTCAACTTAAGGACAAACCAACAGTCCCTATCTCGTATGTAACCTGGAGACTACATATATAGGGATATACTGTACATTTTCAATTAGCTTGTGGTGTTCTTAATAAACAAAAATAGGCAGACAGGGGCACAGGCAGAGGACTTTGGAGGGTTTTTCCTTAAAAAATATTTAGATCTCATATCAAGACCAGAAGGCTCTTGGAGGAGTCCACCTAACAAAAAAAAAGCAGATCCTAGAAAATAATGATAGATAATGAGAGATCATT
Organism: Pyxicephalus adspersus; assembly: GCF_032062135.1. NCBI lineage: Eukaryota > Metazoa > Chordata > Amphibia > Anura > Pyxicephalidae > Pyxicephalus > Pyxicephalus adspersus. The sequence continues at coordinate 19,581,640 of NC_092859.1, forward strand.
CTAAAAAATTAAGGATCTCAAAGCCATGGCAGAAGACATTAATTGGGTCCCATAGCGGTCCTCCTAAAAAATGTAGGGGGTATCATAGCAAAGGCAGGGGACCTTGGATTAGGCTTCCTAAAAATTAAAGCTTTAGCTTTTTTGGTATACTTCTTTTTCCTTTTCTTGGGGTGAGGGGGAGAAGATGGTTTGGGCTGACTCATGATGAATCATCCACACTGAGACATCTTCAGCTTGCTTTAGTTATAAAAGAATGAGCAGAACCACATTAGGAAATGTCAGGCATAGTTGTACTTTTGCAATCAAAAGCCACAAAGGGGACAATTACATCTATCTGCTACCACGCCACACCTTATTCACTTCCCCTTTCACTTCACCCATGTTCATTTTTAGAACATGACCCCTAAACCAGGAATAACATTTCTGTACAGACTGTGAAACTGAAAAGAATACAGAACAGTTTGCAATGGCAAACAAAAAACATTCCCACACAAGTTCTCACTGCACAGAACAAAATAAGAAAATTGCAGAATTATTTTAGCACAGCAGCCTGTCAGGTGGATGCAGTCTTATCATCATTCCATCACTAACATATAAGGCACATTTCACTGATTGCAGACTATAAGCATGTTCGTAGCACTGATTACAAATAATTTAGTTGTTTTTCCTGTAGAATTGTATTTTAGTTGGTGATGACATTTTCAAGAACATGAGGCTAATTTTTGTGTCATTGTCACCACTCTGACTTTTCTGGCACGGTTCTTTAGATTGACTGTGTATTCACATTGGCAAATGTTCAGTTATTCAATGGATTCACTTCCTGATAGTAATATTTATTCCTTCTCCTTTTTTGTAAATTAAATGATGAACGATAATTAAAATAATCTTCCCCAACAGTCTGATCTCATATAAATTATATTGTATCCTTTAAAAACAGTGATTTTTGTAAAAGCTTCAGTTTATCATTGGCCACCTTGCGTTTTCCTGAAGATTTTGTAAAAAGAATCCTCAGTAATGAATTTCTCAATTTGGCTGATCACTTCGTACGGAACATCGGGTTTCCATTATGTGATGGCAGTAAGGAACCTGCAATGGATTTTCCAGTATTGTCAGACTTCCAATAAAAGTGGCGGATGGAACTTCTGCAATTCAGCAAAGTCTGGATAACAAATTGCAGTACAGAACAGGTAGAATAAGGTCCTTTGTATAATCCCTTTGTATAATTTGCCTCGATGTTCCATTTTCTGTATCAGCACAAATGGTCACTACCCAACGCTGTGTAGCTATTATTACAACTTTTTTACACTGAATCCACAGTATTTCCTTATTTTATGTTTCTTAACCTACTTTTATTACATTGGTAACTTTTATACATCTCTGATTATAGTTACACTTTCCACAATTTATTACTGTATAGAAAAGTCCCTGTTGTGTAACCTGCTTTTTTTTGTTGGTACAAGATATACATAAATATAACGATGAGATGAAGGAAATCACAAGGTTTGCTGTATTCTGATGGACTTCCTACATTCCGTCTCTTTCACCACTTCTTAGGAAAGGCCCTATCTATATATAGCACAGAACAAAACTCACAGCAAAGTGTGAATTAGTACAGGCTTAAATGTTTTTTCAAGTGATAACCTTATTTACCCCCCATAAAGGTTAATACTGGAACAAATGGGTTCATTTTTATCCTTTTTTTTCTGACATTTGCTTACAGTAGCATTGCTATGTGGTTCATTCAAAAGTGTTTTTATATCATGCCATTAAAAAAAAAAAAAAAAGGCACCGCTTGCAACCACAACACCTAACCAATACCGCTTGTTACTGCTCCTAGACATCTAATGGTTGCTAGTCGGTGCCTGGGATCGGTACAAACCACAGTTAATATGTATATAGTGTATATAGTTTATAGGTGAAGGCTTTTTGGGAAAGTTTAAATTACCTTAGGCAAAATTTAAGATTTCACCTTCATGAGGAAGGAATTTTTCTAAAAAAATCCCAGAAGTTTGTATTTGTTATTAAATTTGATTAGCCAATAAATGGTATTATTATATAAACTGTAGAATACAATACTAGGATGATTCATAAATACAACAAATTGAGATCTTTACTGTGCTTACATATTATTATTATTATTATTATTATTATTAATAATAATAATAAATTATTTTTAAACTCTATTTTTGTAGCATCAACATATTACGCAGTGCTGTACATTAAATAGGGGGTTAAAATGACTGACAGATACAAAGAAACTGGAAGAACCGAGGACCCTGCCTCAATGAGGTTACAATCTAAGATGCTGGCAAATGTAGAATTTTTTGTATCTAAAATGGACCAGATACACCACTGTTCACAATATTCACAAAATTTTAACATACAGTTGGCACTGATAATAGAAAAGGGCAGTCTCCAGTCTTGGAAGATATATATGAGACCACCATATTTTTGCATAATAGGAAGAGAATGGAGGCTACAGGTATTCTGTTTTGTTGTTTCCATCACATACTCATAAAAATGGAATTATTTTTGTATATTGAAAGGCTGTTATGCCTTGAGTTTTTGTTTTGTGTATATTCACCTCTGAAAACTGTTGCCAGTGGACTCTGGACCTTTCATTTTGGAAGACCCCTTTTTTGTAAAGTTTACCTCCGCTCTGTATCAGGAGTTTCCTGTCCAGCAGGCCTGTTTCTATAAAGTTGACATTCAAAGTTCAGGTTCACTTTAAGCAGAAAAACTCAAAAAAAGTGGCTTTTTTTATTACATCTCCATTCTGCAGTTTATCTGCTGCATACGTTTTTTCAGGGTAAGAAAAAAGTAAACTTAACATTCATTCCTGTAATTAATTATTTCAGTACTTTTCATTTTGTTAGTATTAATAATTAATCTGTTTATGTCATGTGACCTTCATATCAGTTTATCACCTCCCTTCTCATTCTGCCAGTTGGCATCCAATTCAAAGGCAAAGTTCTGATAAGAACATTTATAAATAGTATCTGTACATTGCAAAGGTAATATTCTGCAACAAGGAACCTAAAATGCTATTTACTGGTATTGTAAAATCGGTTACTTAGTAAAAGGATGAGTCAGACCGGTATAAGTATGCTTGGTCAGTAGAAGTCACACCTTTATTCTGTACACTCACTTCCCTGGCTTAAAGCTGACCTGTGGGTAAATACAAAAATATCATTTACTGTGGTTCTGTAAACCTTAAAACATTAAAATTAGTTTTTATTTACAGCTAGTGTAAGTAAGTGAATTAATCTATATTGGCTTTATGTCATCCCTCCCAAATCAGAGTGGGGCAGGAACGGACAATCAGCTAGTGGAACAAACATATGGAGCTTATGGCGAAACTAAACTTCCACTTTAAAAATGTGTGATCAGAGAGGGCTTAGTTGCAGAAAGGGACAGATGATGACCCTTCTGCAATAATTATTCTTACCTGACTGATTGCTGTCTTCTCCTGCCAAGATCACTGAGCAGCACATCCGCAGCAAATACAAAGCACATCCTGGTTTTCCTTTGTAGGGGCTGGGACTGAATGAACTTCTGCACAGTAGTTATGTCATCCCAACATGGGCAATGAAGATGGCCGAAGATCCAAACAAGGAAGACAAGAAGAATATGGTGGCATGTGTCATGGAATAGGGACAGGTGAGTATACCTAGGGTTTAGTTCTGCTTTATTGGGACAGGCTAATAGGAAGAGAGAAAAGACAGAATGGAGTTGATGACTTCATTGTCTGATCAACAAAACTGAATAAAGTGAAGAAGTGAACATTTTCTGAAGTGTGTGTGTGTGTGTGTGTGCATTTATATTTATACAATCATGGCAATAAAGAATGGCACCTTTGCATTTCTGTCAGAAACTACTTCTTCCAGGAAATTGTTGCAATTACAAATGCTTTGGTATTGTCATGTTTATTTCTTTTGTTGGTACTGGAAGAACAAACAAAAGCAGGGAAAAAAAATCTTCGACATTACACACAAAACATCAAAAATTAGCACCCTCAATAATTGGTAGCACGCCCTTTGGAAGAAATAACTGATGTTATTCCCTTTCTGTTACAATAAATGAGGCATTTACAACTACGGTGTTTCCCTGAAAATAAGACCTACCCCAAAAGTAAACCCTAGCATGCTAATCATGCAAGGGGGAAATATAAGCCCTACCCCGAAATTAAGCCTTATAGGATTCTTCGGAGAGTGTGGTCACGTGGTACGTGGAGGGATAGCAAAAGGACATAGAGAGCAGAGAGAGAGCAAGAGATTTTCAAAGCACTGGAGCAAGGGGTCAATAAATCGCAGGGTGGTTGTTACCTACTCTGGTGTGACACTACAACTTTAATAAGAGGTTGGTGGATTGTCTTTTCAAATTGTCTTTGCTAGTATTTCATTCATTAGCAGCAATGCACATTTATTGATTGATTGGTATTGGTATTTAATATATTTATTGATATATTGGTTACTGTTCTGTGTCTGCATGTCACTCTATAAGTCATATGTTAATTGTCAGCACATTTTCTTGTTATGTTGCACTTGTTTGTCTATGTAGCTGTGTTTTTTTTTTCATTAATCATTTTTGTCCATACCTATTCATGACTTCTTGTATATAACAGAAAAAATATGTGATTTTGACAGCTCACAGGTAACACAGGGGTATCTTTCTATAGATTTTATGTACATGAGAAAAATAAGACATCCCCTGAATATAAGCCCTAATGCGATTTTCAGAGGTAAAATTAATATTAATATAAAGACCCTGTCTTATTTTCGATGAAACACGGAATTTTGGACCACTCTTCCTTTTCAAGCTCCTCCAGTTCTCTCAGCTTTGAAGGGTTCCTTCTCCCAACTGCTGTTTTTCGATCTCTCCACAGGTGCTCTATGGGATTTAGATCTGGACTAGTCCTGCTGTAATGACCTCCGGCTGAAACTCAGCTTTTTGGCACTGGCCCCTACATTGAATTCTTTGGTGGTCTTCATATTTTTTAATACCATGCAAACAGTAAAGGCTACCAGTGCCTGAAGCAGCAAAGCGACCCAAAACATCAGCAACCTTCCTCCATGATTGACTGTAGGGGCTGTGTTCTTTTCCTTAAAAGCTTCTTTATATTCTCTGTAAACAGTCAAATGATGTACGTTACCAAAAAGCTGTATTTTGGTCTCATTTGTACATAGGACATTCCCCTAGAACAGAGGTGGGCAAACTTTTTTAATCAGGGGCCACAATTTATTTTTTTGCCAGAGGGGCCAGGTCGATGGTGGAGTGGGCGGGGTTATGCCATCATGACGCCCCTGAACGTGTGTTCATGATGGCATAACCCCGCCAACCTTCCCATCGTAGATCAGAGCCTGTGATGGGAGATTGGGTGGGGTTGTGTGAAGGGACACTGCCTGCCCACTTTCCTATCGCAGGCTCAGATATGGGGACGTGTTCCATGGCTCTGACCAGTGCCACCGAACACCCAAAAGCACAGAGAAACATCCCAATTGGGCCGTAGTTTGCCCTAGTCTGTCCTAGAACGATTGTGGCTTCAAAATCTGAGACATTCCACACAAGGGATGTCATTTTCTACTCATTCACACAATGCATGTCAGTGAGTCTCATTTGGCCAACTCAGAGCTCTACCTAGTGGTTAAATGTGACAGTAAATCAAACCAGTGTTAGACATTTATTTTAAGAAAACATTGTTACATGTTTATTGCCGCAATGTCATTTCTATTCCTCTGCGTAATAAAACTAAAATTTGGGGCTAAAGTTTACGTACAAAGTCAGAAGATTTTTTTCCCTCTGCCATTGACTTTTATACAGTACCCTTCTATGCAGCTGATTACTTTTCTATGTCAATATTGACAACCATAGATAAACCTCAATTTAGTAAACACAATTGTCTCCATAGTGACTGGACAGGCCTTCCCTTCACTCTCTCACTGTGCTACTAAAATCCAGAACCTCACTGCATGTAGAGATACAGCGCAGGCCCAAACATCACTAAATGTGTTTAAGTGGTTCACTTAGCAAAGTTAATTATCACTCTGCACTTAGCTAAGTGAATGTGGTAAACATTCACTTTGCAATGAGTTCCTAATAACCTATTCCAGATTTGCTGAATCACCCAGGTTCCGCCATGATCTCTTTTTTCCAGGCTTGCAGAGCTTTAATAAATCAGACCCACCATGATAAATAAAGACTCATTTTCATCCATCATTACTATGAATCTAAAGTGATGTTGGACGGAAATCCCTATTTATTATTTATAAACAAGAATGATAAGTACAGAATAATGCAACACTATTTACAAGAATTGATGCAAAGGTTACAGTAATATCTTTGTCCATGGTGCAGGGAGAAGAAAGAGGCAGGAGGGAGTAGACATAACACTTCCATATACAAGTTAACCATTCCATATCACTAGACTCTAATCTCTGACTAATCTAATAAATGATAATTGTTTATAAATAACAACGGCACTAAATATATTATACTGAATGAAGGACGCTATTTGTATATTGAAGAATATTATAAGAGATTTTATTTTTACACGTTTGTTATTATTACAAATAAAGATCTCAGTAATGTACTATCCTATTTATTGCATAATTTGGATACCCAGTGATATATAGAAAGGACATACCAGCTTTTGCTAATTGGTATTTTTGATGTGCAAAAAAGGTGAGCTCAGAAAGTGATTGTTGTGTGCCAAGTGTCGTGGTTACACCAACTCTTCAAGTGTGCAATCAGTAAATTCAATTCCATCCACTAATTTCTTGTGTCCATACCCTACTAATATGCTGTCTCTACAAAGCTCCCTCTCCGGGCCAGATTTAGTGGATTCATTCTAACACTCCTGATTGCTCGCCTGCCCCTAGGTCCCTAAAATTCTCCCCCACGAGCAGTTTACAGCCCTCTTTGCCCACAGGTGGAAGCTTCCATTAAACAGTCCCCAACTCCTCCAAGATCTTTGTTGGGTGGCCTACCCAAAGTCGATCAATATAAATCAATAATAAGCAGAAACTAATTTTGTTTGTAACTTTATTATAAAAAAGGAAACATAACCTTTCTGTAAACAGAAATATCAGTCCAAGTAACCCAAAATATACAATGTCCTTTATATATATATTTATATAGATGCAGCCCTCCCAGATGCAGCAGCCAATGACTCCAAGGGAGGCACAGAAATAATATCAAACACACACAACTTAACAGCACTCAAGGTATGTACACCAGAGTTTCATACACCAAAGCAGTACATACTGATAGGCCTTGATCTGTAGGACTGAAATAAAGAAATAACTAGATTGCATTCTCTGTATATGTATTTCTGTAGCAGTGCTATATAATGTATATCCTTCCCAATGCACTAGACAAACAAGTTATTATAGGGTAAAACCACTGTAAGTTGCTGTTCCTTTTTTTGGGTGGTTGCAAGTTACCTGAACTACACATTGTTGAGAAACATCTACATTTCTGCAATCCAAGGCAGCCAAAATTTTCTAAAAAGTGTAATCCACTGCTTCCAAGTGAATTTGTCTTTGAATAGAACATGCAGCGCAGGTCATTCCACCCACTGCCAAGCCCTGCATGCAGCCCAATGATTATTGTTTTCAGTGAACAATTCTCTAGGCTGTAGACTACCCACTAGCCATAGTCCAATCATTTCCATTGGATTTTTTGTTATTTATTAAAAATGCAGCATAAGAAGTTAGGACCCAAATACTGAATGAGCCCTGAACTCCAGTGGGCAGTGTTTGAGGGACACAAAATGCTAAAGGGTGCTCCAGCCCACCAGTCCAACCACAGAATTGTCAGTTCTGGATTACATGGACTACATGAGGGCAACCTATGTCCTAGCCTTTCTGTCCAACAAGAAACTGTTTATTCCTTTATTCCTGAATAATGTAGGTAATAGTTGGACTGGAATCTCAGGAATGCAATAAGGCATCATTAATATAATTTGTTTCATAATATATGCAATTGAACTACTATATTACTACTACTACTATATGTACTTTGTATAGCTGGTGTATATTGTCTGAATAAATCTGTGATTTTGGATTAGGAAACAATTCTAAGTTAGTATCTCAATTGCACATTTATGATACATCTTTGGTAAGAAATTCCAATGGTTTGATCTTATAGCCCAAATTTCATTCACAAGACTAGCCTTACACGTGTCATACACAAATCATGTCAGCTAAGCACTGCAAACAATCAATCTAGTGATTTACAGTACTGTAGAATATCAAACCCGCCTGAATAATCTCAAACACCCTCTAAAAATATCAGTAAAATTTCTTTACCTAAGTAGCACATGGGAGAAGAAGCACTAGGCTAGAGTTTGAACTTAGTCCCAGCAACCATATAGCAATAGGACAGATAGTAAATGTTGCTGAAATTGACTTGCCTGTGTATATTAGTCCTTGGACCAGGGTGCCATCAAAGTGTGGGGAACAAGGGTTACTTGTACCAGGCCCCAATGAAAAAAGCATGACTTTGGCAATGCTATAACTTTTAGACATTGGACTTTTTTAGACTGTGCCCAATCACAACCAGACCCGTATATATTAGGGCCAATTTGGGATAGAAGTAAATTACCTTGCCTGTATATTTTGAAAGAACCTTATTTACACAGACTAGTGGGCACAATAAACTCCACATAAACTCTATGCAGATAATACCTGGGATATTCAGGTGCTGCTAAAAACATTTAATCCAGTGTCAAATTTGCAAATTGAGTCAGGCAAACTAGTCTGCTTCTAGGTCAGACACAAATCTATTGAATATATATAGCACTTGGATTTGGCAGGGAATGTGTAGGGATCATGTCATCACCAATTAAAAGAACTTTGCTAAGATGGCACGTGATAATTGTGCCAAGTTGCAGTAAATGTATCTACAATTTTGGATCAATAGAGTTAACTTTAAATTACACAAAAGTCTTCCTAGTGTGTTTGTTAAGGTTTGTGTGTGCTTTTTCACATTTAATCTCAAAATCCAGAAATATAATAACAAGATAATTGGCTTCCACCCAAATTACCCTACTTTGTGAGTTTGCATGAGGGTAATATTGTAATAAGGACATGAATAGGCTCCTCTGGGGCTGGGACTACTGTTATTGGTACTCTGCAAAGATCTGCAGTATTTGTGTGGTGCTGTAAAAGCGAATTATTGAAGATATCTTCCGTCAGTTGAATGCAGCCTGGATATCCTTTACAAGTCAAGAAACACTCCCAGTATGTACAACCCACATCCACACTTTTTATTTACTAATCTGTGCACGCATTACCCTGTACATTTATATACATAGATATGCACCTTAAAGATAGAAGAAGAAAGAAGCAAGAAACCCTGTATTGTTGAAGGTTTGGTACTAAGAGGATGGCAAACTGTGGCTACTGTGGAAGGGAAGGTCCCAAGAAGCCCTGGAAAACAGGACTAGGGCTACCCTGTGACATAAAGGACAGGCACAGGCGAAGCCCCCGTAGAGGACAAGCCTCACACCTAAAAACTTAGTTAACTCTAAGTGCCATAGCAAACGGATTCAGGCTCTTCCTTTCCTTCAGCAGATTGGGGAAGGAAACAAGCATCAGTACCTGCAACACACATACTTTCCCTTTCTTTACACTATCATACATGAGGCAATCTGTCTGCCCTCTTCACCAGGCAATCTGGCTGATTTGTATTAATTAGGCTTCAGATCTGTAAAAAATAATAATAATAATAATGATCATAAATATGGATTTCTTTTTTTTGGTTGTAAAATTTTAAGTGACACTGACAAGTATTGTGTTTATATTTGGATTAATAATCACAGGCTGTAAGAAAGCTGCATGCAAGTTTGGCTATGGGCACCAATAAAAAATCTGGAATTGTAAACATATTAATCATTATTGATTTTGCAGGACATGTAGCTGGATTACCAATGTAAATTCTATAACCGTTTGATTGTACCAACTTGCTAGTACAATAACCGGATATGAACAACCACTCATAGGGCAAACTAAGCCACCTAAAACTGGGCAATGCTAAAATCAGAGGCTTTAGTGTGAATACAAAATATATACCTGCAGTCTGGGTAAATTATGTTGATGGTTTTTTATCATTAATTGATGGGGTCACTTCAATGCATTTTAGGATGTCATCTTCAATTTAATGGGGACGGAGTCTCCATTTTTGGGTTGAATTTTGAATGAGGACTAATCTTAATGGACTGTACTAGTCAATATAATAGGTCAGACACCACAAGTTTGGGTAACATTCCAGCAGGAAGTTCTACCTACATTAGCTGACTTCTGTTCACCCTGCTACATTGGCATCAATCTCCTGCATTTTCAGATGCAGGCAAAATGTCCTTAGTAGGACCCACCCTAAGAATACCCTGCTGGATTGTAATTGTTTGACCCACATCCAACATTTAAATCAATTTTAAAGGAACTTTTAAAAAAATATTAAAAGTTTAAAAAGGTAAAAATGCCTATGTAGTATTATTTTACCCTACAAAGACAACATTTTTTATAGGTTTAGCATTTTACAGCCTTTTCATGGGCTACAAAAAATTTTTTTTATGGTGGTGAGCTTTGAGAGTCTGCAAGGGGTGTTGTCTGTCATTTCTATAATCATGTTGCACTTTTTCTGTTGTGGTTTGCCAATAGGCTTTGATCAGATGTTCCAACATTGGTCTATGAACAATTCGAAGTGATGGTATTGTTCAAGGTGTGAAGATCTGGGAAAATGGGTGTTGTAATACAGATAATGTAGAAATCTGTGTATAGTTAGGGGAACATTCCTGATAATCTATCTTAGGTTGCATTGCTCAGGCATTCTATTTACAGATAAGGACTTAATTTAGCTAATTCCAGATATGTATTGTATGTATTCAGTAGGAGAAACGATTGTTCACAATCACTCGGAATTAGACACAGGATACACACACTCATCCAAACTTGCACTCATAGCTGCCTAACAGAGATAGATCTGCAAAAACAGACCCTAACCCACTGCGGAGGAGGGAGTGGTAGTAGATGCTGGGGATCCTGTATTGGGGCTGTTAAAGAACAACCAGCGTCTCTTGGGCTGTCTCTTCTGATGCAGAGCCGTCTCCTTCTCACGTTCTCTCTGAGCTCTCTGAAAGTGGTCTTCCTCCTTTAGGTACCATACTGGGGGCCATCGTTGAGCTTCCAAAATCTGCTGATTCTCTAAGGATAGCAAAAAAAAAATAATAATGCATATTCTTTACAACACATTTTTTTATCCTTTTCATAGATCAGGAATAAGAATTAGAATTTTAATGTGTTCCTAAAGCAGTTATACCCTTATGCACAGTTGTGCCACAAGGATAGATAATTTCTAGGTTGGGACCTAACTATGGAGAGAGGGGCTGCTTTGCACATATTTTTAATATAAATCAGCTGTTTTGGCCTGTGTAAATGTTAGAAGCAGTTTATTTAGGCTTTCTGTGCTGGATGGACTTTATCTATAGATAAATCAAATACCTCCACCACTGCCTATCTTCACAGTGTTTGTTGCGGAGGGACAGGTGTGTACAGGTAATACACAGATAAAATGTTTACCAGGGTAGATCTTCCAAATCACTCACCTGGGGAGACAAGCTTAATTTCCCGGGGGAATTTCCTGCAGACACGGTTGTAGTTGGTGGAGATGTGATGTAAACACCAGGCTGCCAACTGCTGAGCACCATGGAACTGAAAGAATCAGAAGACACAGGGGGGAAATGAGGAACAAAAAAAGAGGTCAGTGTAAAATATTCTGGGGGAAGTGATCTTAGTTGAGTGGAAGAAGTAGGGAGTCAGCTTTTATTGAACAGTCACTCCATAAAAGCTGGGAGAGAACATGCAGTCATTTACCTGGGCAGCCTCTAGCAACATAAGAGCTTCTCCATCTATGTCTTTGTTATTCAGAGAGGCATCCGTCATCACGGACACTGTGTGTTTCTCTGTTACAGAACAAACATACATAAAATCAGACCTCTGAAGTCAGATATTCATTAATCATTGGATGAGTAAATGGACTGCTTGTGTTGCTAATATTCACTCTTACAAAAAACACAGATAAACCTTTTACATGACAAGCACCAATTTTGATTGTTAAGTGCAATATTTTAGATTGGTATAAGAACCTGGGGTGCAGAGTCAAAATAATTTCCTTATTCCCTGCATTATATCATGCATAATCATGCTTTGTGTTATTACAGCATAGGTGCAGCCTACCTTGTAAAATATTATCCTTTCTTCCTATTCCAGCATCCTGCATCGTGTGGACCTGTCCAGCATGGCAAAGCCTTTGCAAAAAAGTCAAATAGGCCCCTTTTCCTTACTGTATACTTGTTATGAACCAGATTATTTTCATGGTATTCTTAGAGTGGCCTGTAGCCATCCAGAGTAGTACCGAAAGTAATAAATCGGTGTATGTATATGGTGTATGCACAGCATGAAGTGGACCTGGCAGGGAAGGTTTGCTTCAAGGGTTGTATAGCGCCAACCACGGCTGAAGAGCAAAGATGGTTTGGATGAAATTGAGGACAAGTATTTAACTAGGAGTACTGCATTCAGGGGGATGAGCAGGGACAGTTTTAGGGTAGGGCAAACAGCACAATTGCCTTTGCCCTCCTTCTCCAGAACGTAAATTGACAGACAGTGAATGTATGCAGGAAGCTTGAATGTTGTGCATGTGGGCCCTCACTGTATATCTGCCCAGGGCCCCACTTTCTCTAAAACTATTCCTAGGTAGAAGTACTTAAAGGACAACTTCACTAAAGGTTCCCAGTTCCACCACTTGCAGTCTGCATCTGTTACACATACTGATTGCTCTTTAGTTTAAGTGTAGAGATTAATATTTCACCTGACTAATAATGCTGATAAGAAATAAGTCATGGACTATGACTTGTTTTTGAAAAACTTGAAATCAATGTCATATGGTTACCACATGATCTATGATTCACCTCAATTCACTTTATCCCTGCACCTCAGCAATACTAATATGCAAACACAAGAAAGAAAATCATACTTTATTTTAAAACAAAAATTGCAACTGCTTAGAACAGAAGTGCTCAACTGCTTTGTACAGTGGAAAGTTTTGTAACCTATTCTGCCTAAAACCTGTACTCAAGACCTCTAAGGCTACATGCAAAGAAGTCTCTTCCTTATTTTCTGAGAAAATGTCAGCTGTCCATGCATATATATTAAATGACCCACTTCAAAGGACACAAGGACCAGGCGGTGTCCAAATACTTGCATATATGGTCAAAGTTTGTGAGTGAGTGAGTATGAAACATATCAATATTATCATCCATAGTCTCCACCTAACAACCTGTGATCTTAATCATGGTTGAACTGGTCCCTAATACAACAAACAAAGTTGATCAAGCCAACTTTGCACAAAATAACTCAGAGTTCATTGAAATTCAGACTAACCCAAGGATCCCGAGGAAAGCAACAACCAAAATGTCTTTGAATAGACCATTACTACACCCCAAACCTATCATTAACTACAGACCTGTTAACCTGCCAGTGGTAAAGCATCTAGAAATTAAGTTGACAACATATATGATACCTTCTGATCTGGATTTTTTGAAGACACATCACTAAAATTGTAATAATTAGGGTAATGAATGAAATATTACTAGCAAGAATTAAATACAACTTCTGCTAAACTTGTCTCCAGCTTTCCATAACATTGACTATGAAATATTAATTCAGTGGTTACAGAACTATTGTGCCATAAAAGCCGCTGCTCTCGATAGGTGTCTATCCTTCCTATCTGACAGGTAAGCCTAGGTTACCATTTTTTTTAACTGAGTTTTACTGGCCACAGGATTTAGTGTTGTCATCTTAACTTTTTGCAGTCTACATGCTACCAAAGGAAAACATAATCAAGAACCAAGATCGAAGTAAATGTTTCTCAACCTTTTTAACAAGAAGTTACCCTTGAAATAACTTTCAGGTCTTTAGGGATCCCATACTATAACGACTATATCCACAGCTCACAGCACAATCTGCCTATTGCTCAAGCAACCTCTGGAGGAACCCTTGGATTCCACAGAACCCTGGTTGAAAATGACTATTCTAGGGTATATATCTGTTTTTAATCAAGGTCTACATGAACCACCAATGCCTATTCAGAGAAACTTTAAAACTGGGTGAACTTAAGCTAGCTGAGCCTGAACTCTGACAAAAGTCTGCTCATGGATATCTTGCAGACTCTGTATGTAAACTGGGGGTAAAACTTAAGGAAAACTGAACATTCAGACAAGTATCAACAATTGCTTAATCCTTATTCTTCCACCTGAAGAATATAGCTAGGTTGAGGCATGTATTCCCACCCAATGACCTACATATGATAAATGTGTATCCTTGTGTGTGAATTATTGCAACTGCTAATCCTTGGAGTCACCAGAAAATGTCCTGCACTACCTATATTTAGTGTAGAATGTAACAGCTAGACATTCAACTGGTGAACATTATATTGCAGAATCCTTTTTAATATCTGTCTCTGGACTTTTAAAACATTGAATAACCTGGGATCCAGATATCTGGAGGAACTGCTGGAGCTGTATACCTCTACAAATGGCTTCTGATCTGTAAATAAATCTTACTTGATGACTCTCAGTATCCCCTAAGGTTATGGACCTCTCAAGAACCACTTTGACATTGGTTGAACGCAGATTACTTATCACCATAAAAAACAACCAAAATCTTACATAATAATCCACAATCATAAATAAGGTTCACATGCTGTTTTTTTTATCGTGAATTGCTTCCAGCAGCAGACAGTAAGCGAAAAATTACTCATAGGAAAGAGGTTACATTTATTGAATTACTTTACATGGGAGAAAATGATTTTATGACGATGCCCATTTAAATGGATTATCTTTCTGCATTGGCATGTGTTAGGGGATTGCAATTCCACCAAGCTGGGAAATAAACCGGGCCCATCAAAAGCACAATATTTACCTGTCAGAGCCACTAAGTGCGGCAGACAAAGTCTGTTTGCCAGTATGATGAGGTCCAGTGGGTCAAGATCAGGTCCTGCAGTAAACTGCCCAGTGTAGAGATACTCAAGCACTGCGCGCATACTGGCCTTAGAGGTAAAGGGGAGCACCACCTGCAAATGTACAAGAACTTTGTTAAATGAAAGATCAAGACACAGGCCACCCAGATCAAAGCAGCTCTTAACATTATGGAGGAGTGAGTATAATGTGAACAATCAAAAAGCAGGTAAGATAAATTTTAAATACAGGTAACCTACATTCTAACCTATAATACCTCTAAAACCACACCGAGTATATGCAAGCTTTAACAATGAGCAATACCTGCTGATCTTGTAGGCTGCTACATCTTTGTTATCTCTACCTGTGCTGCATTCTAATAAGATTTGTTGTTAACAGTTATCTAAAAGCTAAGAACCATCTTTCTAGGGTTTAGAAAAAGGAGAAGGGAAAGGGTGTACCTGTCCTATGATGACAATATTGCCACTTCATTGATACATTACAACGAGTGAGTGTTTCAACATAGACCAGGAAATGGATTAATGTTAAGATCATCATGTGTAAAAATGAAAATGTAGCCTGGAAAAAAGTGAATGCAATCTGTTTGGAATACATAAAGTGTGGCTTAAACTGCAATCTTTCCCGTAAAAAGTGTTGCCCTGAAGGAAGAGATGAGAGGTGAGAATGGCTGATCCTTTCTATCATCAGGGATCATGTGAGCAAATGCTAACACTAAAAGGAGCCTAAAGCAACATTTTCAGCCCTTTATTCATTAATCGATAAGCAGATTAGGACAGTTAGTAAAGACTTACAGTGAACCTCCTATACACCAAAGTGCATATATAAAATAAGTACCTGCCCTTGTCTTCTGTATGCTTGAAGGAAACCCTGCATGTTTGTTCTAGACATGACACCTTGCTGCCCTTGTTGAGATTGAGTTGAGATTTAGGTGTGTGTTTTTTGGTCCTGCCCCTTCACTTAAACCGCAAATGCCAGATTCCCTGTGGCTAGAAAAGGCTCTGACATTTTGTAGATGAATGCTCAGGGGGAAACTCACACCAAGAGTAGGCAGACTTCTTCTCAACCTAAATAAAATGTGAAAACCTTGCATGCATCCTGGTTAATACTCCAGGAACAAAGGAATCATTTGATAATAATGTTGGTCATGGCAGGTCCACTTTTATGTAAAGGTCCCCTAAAACTAAAAGGTTCCAGGGGAGAGGAGTGAGATAAATGGCTTTTGGTAGTAACACACACAGCACACAGCTGGTCAATGCGGTTGATTTACCTGTTTCCTTAGCAAAGTGAACTATCTCCAAATGGAAATTTTTAGCTTAGTGAATGAAGTTAAGTTTGCTGACTTTAATTATCAAATCATGTGCTAGTAAAATCTTGGGTGATTGGGTATTCTCTGCAAACTGGATTTTCTACACATTTATTAAGATAATCAATGTATTTCTTGCAAATGGATAATTCACTTTGCTAAGTGAACAGCCTGTTTTCCTTTAATAGACTGAAGAAAATAGACTTTTATCAGTGAAGCTGGGTGACACAGCAAACCTGGAATGAATCTTGTCCAGGATTGAAAACATTTGCTAACAAATAGCAGATGACTTTTACCAAATCCATTCTAGGTTAGCTGGATCACCCAGCTTCACCAATGAAAGGGTTAGCTCTCCATGGAGAGCTATATCAAATCAGGCTCAAGGAGTCTACAAAAATTTGACCCGAGTTTTAATCCTTGAGCATTTGTGTCTCCAGAAATTTGACCTGCCTGCCTTGTAGCTCATATTTGTGATTGAAGTAGAGTTGAATTCCAGAGAACCATAAACAAGTAAATGTGATAATTCATCTGATAATTATATGCTTGCATGTGATTGAAAAGAAAATATTTAAAGCAATGATTGTAGTGTCTCATGACAAACTGACCGTGGAGGTGAATCCAATATTATAATTTTTAATAAGTTACTAAATTAAGACAAAATGTAGGCTGAATGCTGAGCATCAATCACCTTGATGAGCTCTAGTAACACCACACTCCACCCTCATACCTTTCTCCATCTCCGACACACCCTTTGCCAGATATAGATACAAAATTTATTAAAAATAAATCATCTTGCAAGACGTAACTTATTATTATTTTTATTATCTCAGCTTGGTAGGACTATAATACATAGCTTTAGAGCTCACCTCAGCCGTGCTGCTTTCCAGAAAGGGGCCTCCAAACATGGCTGCCATCCAGTCACAGCCGGAGATGAGCAGAGGCTTATGAGCCTTTATACTTCCATCATCCAGCACGAAGGTGACATCTGATGAAGGGTGGAAGGAAGAATCATTAAACAGAAAAAAAAGAATAACTAAAATCCCTTCCAAAAAAGGCTGAATTATGGATAAAATGCATCATATAGTAGCTGCAAAATTATTAGGAAATATCCACTTTAATTCCTCGTCAATCAAGTTTATAATAGGCAAAGTCCTGTACAGAGTCAGTAAAGTGGCGCCATGATAAGAAACATACAATAAACATCAGAGATCAATTATCATAGTGATAAGTATCAATATCTATTACTATATTTATTCACATCAGCCCTCGATGACCCTTGAAGTACATAGCAACTGCATTCACTCCTTGAATAGACACATCTTCATTTCAGTCGTCTGCAGGCAAAGGAACGTCAACCAAAAGAAACCGGACCATAAAGGGCATCTTTATCTTTTTGGTATCCAAAGCTTTACTGAGGGCTGAATAAACCAGAGAAACTCGAGTAAAGAAGACCCCTTTGAACCAAGGAAAGACTGGACACTATTCAACAGATTACAGCTCTATTATATTTTTTTTTAGGTTTCAACACACTGTCATCTTTAGACAGATGCTTTAAGATATTTATGGATCTCAATGGGTATGAGTACCCTGTTTGCTAGCATTGAATATACCTACTGTGACTTGCCTAAGTTTCCTATGTTACACCGGAAACCCCTGAATGTTTTTTAAAAGTCACCTGTAGATCAGTTGCATGTACCGGTATGTGCAACAGTATCCACACTTTTATGCATCAGCTTTTCTGGTAAAGCCACATCTAACATTAAAGGTTGAAGAGACATTGATCTTCTTAGATCTGCCTACACCAGACCTTTAGAATAAAACACCGGACAACATTCTTTAAAAGCTTTAGACAAAAGGAAGAAGTGCCATAGCATCTGTCATATTTTTGCGCTGTTGTGTTCACTATGTGGTCATTGTTGTTTTCTTAGGACAGGAAGGTGAAGATGTTTAGAATCATTTCCTGTTGAGAAATCCCCCCAGTAGAGATGCAGTTATAAAAGAATGGCATATTTTGATCCTTGGTGGATGCTCAAAAAGAATCAAATCTTTTACAAAATCAAACATATGGTTTGCCTTTACAATTGTGCATAGAAAAGTCAGACCTAAAGCTACAACAGCCATAATATAAACTGGAAAACCTATATGTGGAGTGAAAGCAATCAGTTGAAGCTTTATACAAACATTTATACAACTATTCCTAGGCCTGAAATATTATTGGAAGATTTTACAGTGTTGCACATAAAAAATCCTGTGTGTTAAAGTTGTAAAAGACACTGGATCCTCATTCATGGTAGAAAGTTCCAAGATGGTAGGAATTCTTTATGTTGATTTTAAATTGGGAGCTAGTGGGATCAATTCAAAATGGAACCAGTAAGGTTTATTTATAAATCATAGGTAAAAGTTGATTCCAATATCCAATCCAATTTGGGTAAAACTTGGGTAATTCTTGAAAACATTTATATACAGACCCCTAACCCCAACCTATAAGCACAGTCATAATAGCAATGAAGCTAATCGGTTATCATTAACTCACCAGAGAAAATCCCTTTTGCTAGACACTCCTTGATACGATTGCTCCTTCTGACATGAAAAGCCCTGGTGATTTCTTGGTTCATGAAAGCCTCTCGATTTAGAATGTTAGCCACCATCATGCGCAAGTCAAACACCTCCAACAGTTCTGCAATGTGGGCAACTTCCATCAGCTCTGGTTCCCTTTCATCCAGTCGCCCAGTGTATAAATATTTAAGCACTGCTCTGAATGGTCCAGATCTTACTGAGCTGTCCATCTTTACAACAGTCACTCTTCTGACCCTGTAGCCAGGTGGTTCTTCCAGAACTCCACTCCTTATGCTCTCAAAGGCCCTGCTCCATCCTGATAAGTCTCTGTCACCTTCCCTACCCAATGTACCATCACTGGCCGAGGTTCTCATTCCACCTCCCTCTGTTTCCCCAGAAGCCTCACAAGCATCAAAACTGGAGGCACGAAGAAGGGGGTCCCTGGCTTGGGCAGGTGGGTCTCCATCTTCCATGAGAAAAAGGTCACAAAATTTGGAGGAAGCAGTGGAGAGGTAAATGCGGTGGGCATAGATACGAATCCTTTCTTGGACGACCAGCACCACATCAGCACAAGATGCCTCTTCCAAAAGATGCCCAGGATGATCCTCACTTTGTGCTGGGGGATCAGGCACAACAATGACAGGAGGTGGAGGCCGAGGAGGAAGAAAAGGGGCCTGTGGTAGAGGTTTACGCACACTTCTCAAATGTGACTTCCAAAATTGTAAATGACGACGAGAGATAAGTGCTGAGCGGATGGCATTATCAAAAACCTCCTTGATGCCACACTGTGCAACCACGCTAGTTTCATAGTATGGAATTCCCAGCTCTTTGGCTACCTCTCGTCCTTTCTCAGGTGGAAGAATCTCCTGAGGGCGGATTGGCCTGTTACAGAAAATAAATAGTTATCAAAACTTGTAAACTATAAATCAGTTTAAATTAGTAAGATGACACACTTATTTAGGTAGCACTGAAGCTATTGGCTTAGCGTTACAACTGGGCAAGCCAGAAGGAAAAATCAGCAATAGAATCTTGAATGTTGTTTCACTACAGGTTTTCTTTGGAATGGCAATTTTGAGCTTTAGTTGGATATAACAGATTCACTTTAAATCTGAACGTTTAGATTGAGTGGTATTCAAGCCATGATCATTATACCTGCACGGAGGACAATGGACACCTCCAAGTGGTGATCCAAGTGAATTTTATTGGTTCAAATATATATTTAAAACCGCCAGAGAAAAGTAACCCAAGAATGGTGATAACATGAAAAGAATATTTTTAAATTTACCTACAAAGAAATCAGCAAAATGTTGGATGCTGTAGGCCCAAAACTGATGTCAATTAACAGAAACAGGCAGGCTGGGAGGCACAACTGCATGGGAACACACAGGTAGACTACAGGAGTCTACAGGGCACAAGTAGGCATACCAATGCTACCCAGGTAGAGCATAATGAGTTGAGATGAATCAGGAAGATCATTCAATATTTTTTTGTTGGTACGTAAAATCTGCAGTTAACTTGTTTCTCACACTTTTAACTCACACGCTAACCCTCCCCACAACCCTCACATTATACCCTCCTGTAACCTGCCCACCTACCTTCCTTGAAATATGCATACCCATATATCTCACTTTATGTAACCTTAAGTTACCCTCCTCTAATATGAGGAATCATTTGCCTAGTGTTTGACTAGAGAGCTGTCAGAGCTTCCTTTCCTTGCTATTAGGGAACTAAACAGTGCACTGCAGAACCAAGGTAAGGTATGTGCTGATAGGGACTCTTTGTTTGCCCTCGATGTGATTCACTGCAAACCCAACTATCCCAGCCTGGGATTAATGGTATATAAAACTGCAGAATTAGAGACATATACACACCTGGCTAAAGGGCGACGGGCACGGTTAACAGCTTCCAAATCAGCATAGCGCAGGTCCAACTGACAACCAACCAAAATTACAGGGGCACGAGGGCAGAAGTGCTTTATTTCTGGGTACCACATAGTTTGTACATGCTGGAGGGAATTTGGATTTGCAATCGAGAAACACAGAACAACCACATCTGACCTAAAAGAGGGAGATAGGTGGAAAAGTTTAAATAGGAGATACAGTTAAACAGAAGGCACAGAAATAATCATATTTAAAGGTCTGGTATTTCAGGATTGGGTGGCAAAGATGTCAGTCTCTTCTGGATTGCCCAATTATTTATTTCACGTTCCTGATAGAAGCCAAAGAAAATGTTTTTACACCATAAGCAGGAGGCTATGTAAGTAGAAAACACAATATATTGTAAGAAAGATATCTTAACTAATTAAAAAAGACAACACTGCAAGCTTCCAGTGATCTAGTCTCCTGCTTCTGCCAAATTATTATGCCCGAAGAAGGGGACTCGTTCCATGAAAGCATTAATCAACTTTTGCAATTAGCCATTAAAATGTATTATTTTTACAAAATTCCTGGGAATCCTTAAGGGGAGTTGTAAATCATTATCAGGCCTTGTGCTGGTTCAGCAATAGGGTAGAACTTGGCTATCTCATCACTGTGGTGCCCAAGAGATCCAGGAGCACATGACTGCACTTGAAAGCAACCAGGAAACCCAAACCTCAAACATCAAATTTGGATGGAGTTTTTTTCTTTTAAAAAGGAAAATTAAATAATTAAGGAAGAATATGGAAAAATAAATCCTCGATTAGAGTAATACTTCATAAAGCAGATGTAGATGTTCATGAGGCTCCTTCTGCTGCCTGGAGGGCTATGTACTGTAAAATCTTCCTAATGCACACATATTGTACCTTTCCTGCTAGTTATATATTAATGAGCTGCTTTTAATGTTTTCTCTAATAAAAGGTGGTTTATAAATAAAGGAATAAGTAACTGGTACACACATACCAAACCTGTAAATAAATATTTCACATGGAATGTCCAAGAAAACAGTTAAATACACAGATGGGATGCAAATATGGTAGCTGTTTAACCTGTCAAAGGAATTGTATATTTGTTTATCCGGTTCTGAGATATACAAAGTCTTGCCACACAGCACAGTTTTGTTTTGAAGGATTGAAGACCCGATTTTTGTCTACTGCAGTTTGGTAAGATTTATAAGTTTCCATGCCCTAACTGGATGGCCTGACAGTAAAAGGAAAACCAGCAAACTGATGAGCTCATCATTTTATTATTTCTTCTATTAGCATATTTCTCCTTAGCCTACAGCATATTTGTATAGCTTCTTGTACTGCTTTCTCCCTCTTCAAGTCTAAGCCATGAGTACAGGGATAACAAAAGGCTTATTCCAAGACAAAATACCTACATTGTTTGTTTTTACACTGGATACATTTAATAATGAATTAATAGGTACAGAATTGAATTCCTTTGCATTTTTTTACATCTGCTTGGAGTTTAACATTGCAGTAAGCAGTGACAGAACACTCTTTTGCTTCAAAAAGAAAAATCCAGAACTTGGCTCCTGCAAAAGACGCTAAAAACCTGAATCTCTTGCACTTAATTCAAACAGTGATGTGTTCAAGAAGTGCAGCCTCCTATACAAACACCTGCAGTGGACCATGTTGGTATAAATAGGTCTTTACAAAGAGATCAGTTGCTTTTTTATACATCCACATATAGGGGAAGCAAATAGTGACATTTAAACACAATTTTTATGTTTGTTTTTTTTTTTGGACACCTAATATCTAAAACTGTGGTTGCATAATAATCAGTCTAAGCAGTTGTCACATGGCTGTTTTTTTAGCACATGGGTTATTTAGATATTTGGCTTGCATGAAAAAAATGTGTGCATATGAACATAATCTGCACCCATTCCCACTCCTGGTTTGTTTTGGATTATCCCTCCCCTTCCTCTGGTAATGGGGATGAATCCAAAATGAACAGAGAAGAGTAGGGATGCATGGAGATTCTTTGCTGCACACACCTCAACTGAGAAAATGCAAATCTTTTTTATTTCTTCATGGGCACATGTGGCCAGATCTGCCCAAGCGGTCATTCCATGTGATATATTGGAATTATTAGACATACAAAAAACTTATTCTTTAAAGTATTGTAAACTCATAAAAACCAAACAAACAGAATGCAGATCAGTGAAAGATGGATCTTTCTCGTTGGCTTCCCTAGCTCATTAAACCAAGCACGGAAGTCCTACCTTCCATAAGCAAACCGCCGGTCCTTATGATGGTCTCCAAATGTGTCCCAAAGCCTGAGGGACACACTGACGTCATCGACCACATCCCGGGAGCGTTCCAATACCTAGACCAAAAAAAAAAAAAAACATTTATAAGACAGAAAAAAAAGAGGAATTAAATTTGTCACCTATACCCAGAATCCTGAACATGGTCGTGCACAGGCACAAAATCCTCACCTCTTGGCATACACGATACTGGTCTATGGCCCACACAGTTGGCACATGTGTAGCAAGAAGCTGATATTGAGTCAATGTGGCATTGCATGCCCTTGCACAGATGAGGCGTGTTTTTCCAACGGCATTGTCTCCAACTACTACACACTTTATCGTCTCAACATTGGGACGCTCATAATCCATATCAGTGTCCAACAACTGGGATCTACACAAGAGAAAACAAAAAAAAGAAACATTGAGGTAAGGGCGAAGAGAACTGAAATGTCACAATTATACATTACATGGGAAAGTAACATCCACTACTACTACTACAAAATCTGAATACACAGTGCCACACGAATGTTGGGAATCTAAATCAACTATCTACATGTAGTGATTGAAATAGACAACAATTTATTTTTTTTTGATTTAATGGAAATAGAGATGAACTCTAAAAAGGAGAGGCAAATCAAAAAGCAAAGCAGATTTATTTATTATTAATATTTAGTTTCACAATGTAAGAACTGCACTAAGGTCGAAGTGCAGAAACAAAAAAAAAAAACCACTATATATTTACTGATAATATTCAAGTAAACTCTGATTGGTGGCTATGGTCTTCTGTACATTGCTCCTTGTGCTAAATCTTAAGGTGATATGCAATTGGAATTCAACATCCTCTTTATTCATGTAGAAGTCTATCGGTAAGTCTATCTTATAGGCTACTGGAAGCAACATTTCTCCCTTTCATCATTTTTAAAAAAATTCCTTGGAAAAGGCCTTGGAAAGGAAGACAAATCCTCCAGTCTTTCTTATGTCACAAACAAGCTGTCACAAACAGCTTATATTCCACTCAGTTTGGCCTTGTCATGTACATTGCTGTCATGATGATATCACTAGAGGATCTTCTCCATAAGTTTCAAATAAGAAGGCCGAAGTTTTATGCACATTTACTCCTCAAAATGGCATTGACCTTATTTATCATAATGTCTGAGAGCCATCTCACCTAGAAGGGCAATTGACTTTCCTGTGTGAGCTTTAGGTCCAGTATATTTGCATTCATTATTTGTCATTAGATCATTACTTGATGATCAGAGGATGTGATCTTTGTCCTCCAAGTTTACATTTCCCACTGACATGACAGCAGGTCTCATTATTATTTTATAGGGCAGACACCTGCAACCTGCAGGCCAAAAAAAACAGGCAGCAATATCTGTGAGAAATGGCAGAGAGAGACTAAAACTGCATACACAGGTGCAATAAGTATCGTTGGAAACGAACGACTAACGACCATTTGTCCAATAATCGGGATTGTTGCTGGAAACGAACGACTGTCCCGGCAGGTCTGATTTGGGCTACCCTAGACAGACAAGCAATGAAGTTCAGGCTAACAGGTACCTATCAGCTTACAAATTTATTGGTCCAGGAAAACACATATTTGGTAAAATGTTTGTGGATATCCGACCATCACACCAGATGCATAGACATGGTTTGATGAGCTCAAATGGCCCATGCACAAAGCTCAGCTTTCCTGAACACCTTTGGGATAAGTTGGAACATCAGTAGTGAGCCAGGTTTTCTTATCCAACATCATTACTTGACCTCACAAGTGCTCTTTTGGGTGAATGGGAACAGACACACTCTAAATTGAGTAAAACTCTTAAGGCAAGATATTTGGAGCAAAGGATATTATAGGTGAAAAATGAGGGCAATTTCATATAGATTTGCAGTAAGATGTACAACAAGTGTTATAGTCATTCGGAAATAGGTGTGAAATACTTTGGTCAATGGAACTTTCATATCTCCATTGTTTTGAGGCCATTTAGACCATAATGGAGACCTTTTTATTGGCTTTGCTAAAATAAACCTGCAAGTTATATTCCAACAGCCACTAATCCATGTACCCTGCTTTGATAGATGGATTGATTCTACTGTGATCATCACAACTAATATCTTCCAAACTTTGACACCGAGTAAACTCAATGGATGGAGAACTCCAGCCAGTGTAGTAACCTGCAAAGTCTGACAAATAATGAATGCAGTAGCACTGTTGGGTGTTGTAAGAGTAACATATTACTAATATGTTACCATACCAAAGATCAGAATAATATTTATGGATGGGGTTTCATCTATGCCTACTGGCCCAATACTGGAACTTCTTCCACAATACTGGGCAAATAACAGCATGAAGTCTTACAAATCTTAATCAGACCCACATTTTAAGCAAACACAATCCCTTACATGTCAAACCAATTAAAATTTTAAACTCATAAAAATTTAGGCTGCCATTGCTGAGATCTATATTTTTAAAATGATTAATTATTTAATTATGATGAAGATCCAAATGTTTCAATACTTCTGACAGTTCTCTAACTTTACTGGCCGTCAAGCTGTTCTAGGTTGGTAACCCAAAAAAAGTATTATAATTATAGAAAGCCAAGGAAGACTTATAGTATACTTAAACAGAATTCAGCAAAGATCTGTATTCTTTTACAATTTCAGTACAGATTTCCTTTAAAGTTTTTTATTTTATGCACAATATTGCAATATCCTAAATAGGACAATAATAAAAAGACTGCAGCGTGTATAAGACGATGAGTGGTGCTACAACCCAATTATGGAAAAACCAGGTCATAACACACTTTGAAGTGCCATATCTCCAAGGCAAGAAGCCATCTTAAAATTAATCTTTGATTATTCTTTAACCGGCAGTCAGACATTCCTGGAAATCAGGAGGTCGGAAGACCAGAGATCAAAGTTCATTTGCGCACAAAACAAAATCCTACCAGGAAAATAAATAACAAAGTGCATATGTAAAATACAGTATAAACACAAATATAGAAACACACAGGCGGATGATACCCCACAAGTAAAAATAAGCCCCAATTCTGCAACTATCAACATACTACCAAGCGCAATCACACACAGCTTATACTACACACGAACAGGCCTTGTTACATACATCGCCGCCATGATGAGATCACTGGAGCATCTTCTCTTCCGTAGGTTTCAAATTGGAAGGCCGAGGCTATGTGTACAGGTGTCTAGCTACAAATTTGCATTCTAACTCTATGCCGTGTGTGTGTTTTATCTCCATCTATACCCATAAATGTGTGTGTGCCCTCCTCTACGTGGGTTAGTCATGTCCCATGGGCATATGTGTCCTTTTTAGCACCGATCCTAATGTGTGCATGAATTTGTATTATTGGTGCTAAAATTGGCTTCTCTCGTGTTCAGACTGATTTATGTTAATGTGTGATTGTATGTGTACCTGTGTGTGCAATGTGATTGAGCATAGCTGTGTCTCTGTATCGCCAGTGTTCTTCAGTCACAGATGCTGTGTGTGTTGCATGGATGGAGATCAGTATGTCCTTTTCAGTGTTGCTGCCTGTGTACCAACGCATATAGCAGCCTGTGTGATCCTGAATGTGGATCTCTAGCAGTGATGGTTGCCGGTTGCGACTCCTGGTTTTCAGCACAGAGGTGTGTGTGTGTTTCATATGAGAGGGAGGAATAATTTTTAGCTGGGTGTAAGTCTTGAGCACCGCCTGCAGGTCCTATTGCATAAATACAAGCATTGGAGAATGCAGATGCAGCAGCTGCGGAATATACTGCATTCACCAAAGCCTGGAGCAGATTGTTAACAAGACATTTGGTTGCATGATTATTCTTAGCTGAAAATCCTAAAATGTCCTAAACCTCAAGCAACCATTGTGTGGTAATTCTGCACTGTTTATAATATATATTTGTTTTATCAGGGTAAATAAACCTTGGTATTATGTAAACCTTTTTTTTTTAAAGTGGATATGAATACACAAACATTCAGTGGTTGCTTGATTATGTCATTGCAAATAAATAAGCAATGAATCATTTGGCTGCAACCCAATATTTTAACACTTACAAATGTAGTCAATGGGTTTAGTTGTTTTGGCTCAACATTAGTTTATAAATATATACTAAATATAAAGGGGTTAATGTGCAGACTAATGGGGTTCATTAGTATTATTAATATTACACAGCATTTATATAGCGCCGACATATTACACAGCACTGTACAAAGTCCGTAGTTATGTCACTAACTGTCCCTCAAAGGAGCTCACAATCTAATGTCCCACCATAGTCATAAGTCATTACCACAGTCTAAGGGCAATTTTGAGGGGAAGCCAGTTAACCTAACTGCATGTTTTTGGGATGCGGGAGGAAACCTACGCAAACACGGGAAGAACCTGCAAACTCCATGCAGATGGTGTCCAGTGATAGTGCACTGCAAAGGCCAGAGTGCTAACTTCTGAACCACCGTGCTGATCAAAGTCAGTATTGGCCTGTATTGTGAATATATGGATATGGAGAAGCATCACTTCTTCTGTACAACAAGTATAATTCTTGGTATCCGATGTTATATACTGTGCACATGGACACTGCATAGTGCAACAGCAGTGCTAGTCCTTTGGAGGCCCTGCAGTCTTGCCAATACTCATCATTAGATATTTGTGATTGTGTGTCTAGGGGGCAGGGAAAAAGGTCACTCCAAAACACTACTTTTACAATAAAGTTTATGGTTTTATTTAATTTCTGCTGGTTAACCAGGGAATCATGAGAATCTAAGCTAGGCTGAAGCCACCATGTCTTTCCCTGCAGGCTTCCCTGCGGTGGTGGATTGATCAAGAAAAGCCACCCAAAAAAAGATGATGAAATGAGTAGACCATCTATAAATGTATTTTCTGAAAGGTGTAGGTGTCTCTAAATGTATAAAATAAATCACATGAGCATCATGTCATATTATGTAATGTTACATCATTATTTTACAACATACGTTGGTAAACCACTAAAATATGTCACCACCCTAAGAAGACAATAATATAATCCGATATGATTCCATTTCTGGAATCCTAAAGAGGTCAGATATAAACATAATTTCTATTATGTTTTAAAAGAAGCCATGCACTTTGGGTATTGTACAACAATGCCAATCTGACTCTTAATCCTTGGATAGAAAAAGGCTGTATCCCCTCTGGCATAAAGGATGTAATATTGTTACAGGGTGACATTCAGTCACGTAATGTTATCACTATAGGATTATGTGTGCCTTTGTACTAAGCTACATTTGAATGACAGGAAAGATCGTTGTCTCAATAATTTTCATGGGTGACCTGGAAATGTCACAATTTTGTACAGTGGGGTAGGTCTACACTTTAGATCTGCATTCAGAAAGCCTTTGGCAATATAAGTTCTGTCCACTCATCAACCCAACAGAGAAAAGTTATACATTATAATGATGTATTTGTTCATGATCCGGGTGTTGATTAACATGCAGATAACCAGGCCTCAGATATGGTATATGATGACATTTACAAAGAATGTGTTTGCACAGTAGAACCATATGTTCTTCAAATGCAAACTTTAGGGCAACCTTTCGAAACCTTTTAGAACCCTTATTTTAGGTTTGCCAGTGGAAAGAATGCCTCCCTGCAGAAGTGGTTAGAATACCATCCTAATAGACAACTAAAACACATCACTGAAGTGATGCAGCTGGCAAAGTGGTGTTGGTCCTCGAACTTTGCAGGCATTATCAAATCGGAGATCATTCAGCCACAGTTTGGAGAACCCCTAGAAACCTCTAGAAGACCCCTGGCTGAGAATGGTTGCTCCAAGGCCTTGATCACAGTACTTAGAATACACATGGGGGGAACCAAACTCCAAAAAATACAGTTTTACCCCACCTTTGTCATCCATTGCTGTCTATGGTGACCAAAGACCAGAGCAAGACTTCCAACACTGGAGCCTGAAGGTACAAACTCTTTGGAACTCCCGAGTGCTAGGATTGTCAACATTCTTTCCTACCTTAAGATATTCTGATAGTTTGTCTCCTGTATCTATGATGGGAAGGTCAGGGACTATACAGTGAAGTTCCTCTTCTGTGCCACCCACAAGAACAACCCTACTGTACTTGATGGGCAATCCAGCACTGCCATTTAGGTTTTATACAGACGTGTTTCCCCCAGATTTTATGTAAAATTTCATGGCTGTGACAAACCCTAGGTGGGCATTAAACATACACAGTTGGCTTGTAAAATGATATTTTTTCATCTAAAGACATATTAAAGAGAATAGTAAACCAAAGGAAGCCATTTTTTAAAAAATATACGAAAAAAGAAAAAAATAGAACAACAACATTTATTTTAAACAGGAAGGATTTTTTCCCCTGTTGGGAGCAAATTGTACCAGGGTTTTTTTTGCCTTCCTCTGGATCAACTATTTAGGGTTTTTTATCTGGGATATGTTTATTTTGCTAGTGGTTAAACTTGTCTTTTTTCAACCCGACTAACTATGTAAATTTACACACAAGAGGAAAAAAATGTATATATTGTTACCCAACCCCATTTGTATTAGCTAAAAAAAGTTTCCCTTTTTCCAGGCCTTTCTTGATTTACACCCGATGATCCTGCCACACTACCGGTCCTTACTATACTTGATGCACTGAATCTAAGGAGGAGCCGTGTAATCAATTCTTCCTTAATAGCACATATGTAGTTCACAAAGGTGAACTGGGCGAGGCTGACAACTATTATTATACTTTATTTATAAAGTGCCAACACATTAGGTAGGGCTCTACAATAAATAGTGGTTGCAGATGACATACATAATAAACAAGTACCAACAGTGACATAGCAAGAGGACCCTGCTCAACAAAAGATCCTGCCATTATTTCCAGCAGAAGACCAACAACGCTAAGACACTTCCCTACAAGTAGCAGCGGTGGTGTCAGCCTGCCATATGAACTTCTTACCATAAAGGCCATAAATACACCAAATCATCATATCTGGCATTCTTGATGTGTTTTTTTTATTGGGATTGTTTTTATTCTCAGGGGAGGTTGGTGTCAGTGGTGTAGTTCCTAGGGGTGTCACCAGACTCTGTGATTAATGGAGGACCTTTTTCCTAGGGATGGGGTGAGTGTACTAGAGCAAAAATGCCCAGCTTCACTAAGAAATCAAAAAAACATCTGGCGATGCTCAGTGTAGGATTTGAAGAGAGGGGGTATCATACATTTTGGGTAGATCATACACCCAAAGCCACCCTCCTATGATGCCAGTTGTGCTTGGAGTGCCTACAATATTTTGGCTTTCAATAGTAAATTAGTTCCTGTAGAATCAAGATTTAATATTAGGGAAAATCCTGATTAAAAGTCTGTTCCTTACTAATAAGCTATTATTATTGCAGATTGGGGTAGTGCCATTTGATAGCGGGTGGGGCCTAGTCTTGAATTGCAAAGAAGTCAAGTCAATGGCCCTGATTTACTAAAGCTCTCCAAGGCTGGAGAGAATACACTTTGATCAATGAAGCTGGGTGATCCAGAAAACCTGGAATGGATTCCTTAAAATCATTTGCTATTTGCTAGCAAAACTTTTGAATCCTGGACTAGATCCATTCCAGGTTTGCTGGATCACCCAGCTTCACTAAACAAAGTGTATTCTCTTCAGCCTTGGAGAGCTTTAATAAATCAGGGCCAATGTGTACAGTAAGGGCCTAGAATTCTAAGGGCTCCACAGCACACAGACATCTACAGTGCCCGCACTGCTTTCCTTTTCAGACCAGATGAGGCTCAACATTATCCTTCAAAACAAAAAAGATGCCTATGGCTGTTTTGGTAAATGTGGATTATGGGAAATGGACAACGGCCAAACAACATAGGAAAACTACCAGCTCTAAAAGTCGGCAATGAAAGTGAAAAGCTGCAGACGGCACTGCCATGATCTGCAAGGTGTGACTTTACAGCGTAACAATTGGATCATATGAGGCAGCCCGAGGCAGCATATTGTAGAAACAATAAACCAGCACAATTTAGTAATTATTTAGTCAATGTGTGCCTATTTCTGGTTTTTGGGGATAGTGCCTCGTGACATAATCCTTCCCAAACTTGGCATTTTGCTCAAGAAAACAATAAGGCATAAGAGAGCAATATTGATGTGCATAGAGCAGCAACTAATAGCAACCAAAAATCATGCATTGGCCCCGTCGGTACATACTGTTGGTGCTAATGTGCTGCTAATGGAAGAATCCTAAAAGTAGAGTAAACCTAATTAGATGTACAAAAGATACTGGAGCCTTTGCTGACCAGTCTCTTGACTGCTGTGGGGATGAAACAAAAAAGAAAACCAAAGAACGGTACAAAATATCGAAAGAGTGTGGGAGGCATGGATTATCCACAAATCCAAATATATACACACATACATACTCATATTACCAACATTTCAGTCTTCAGATAATGGAACACAATAGGAAAAGAATAGTATTAGGTTTAGGTGGAAATGTATATTTTGTATCTGTATTTTTGTATATTTTTGCACTGAAAGTTAAAGAACTCCATCTCCCCATATAACCTCCCTCTCATTCATCAAGCCCCACTAAGATCTAATTCCTTTGTTTTAAATACCCTTTACATACTGTAGTGGTATAAGACACCCGTTGCCAAATTCGGAGGATAATTGGCATCATCAATTTCTCCTGGAAAAGGTAATAAAATTGCTGCAGACTTGCAACTTTTTCTTTAGGATCCAGGCCCGGAGTGTTCTGGAGGGAATGGGAGGACCAGGCACTCCTTTCCTTGCCAGAAATTCAGAATGGCTCTGGAGCACCTGGCCAATGATAATAAAAGGGCACCTGTCTTCAGGACAATGGGGAGTTGAAGCCTGAGGCCAGGTGGACAGGCTTGGGTTACACCTGTATGCTGGGAGAGTCCAGGGGGTCTCCCAATGTTTAGGTCAGTGGGACCAACAGCTCTGAAAAGGCTAAAATTTGTGTTTTTCTCCTAATGCTGTAATGACACTGATCCCCTGCGAAAGAAAACCCTGGAAGTAGCTTTGCATTGGAGTTTTTTTGGAATAAAAATGGGCAGAGGGCTCTACAATTGAGCTGGAGCCTGAAATACCTCTTTGCAGCCAGTGTATTTAATGCTGTTCCCTCACAATACCTATTTTTCTGTTATCCCTAGACCGAGCAGTTCCCTCATAATAACATATTGGTCCAGAAACCCAACATTTATGATGATGCCTGTCCAGGAGGAGGGCCCATGACCCTTCCGTGCCCACAGGAAATGGGATGGTGCTAACAAGAAGATAGAAAAAATGTACTGCTGGGCACAGCTTTGGATTTAAAATGAATAAAGCATCAAAAATAACCTTTTATAGATGAAAGCTAGCATTGTTTTAAAAATCCTTAAACTTTTCCAATATCAAAATTGATCTGCAAAGGAGCATTCACTGACCGACCTGCTGGTTGCTATGGTGATGATATTTATACGCATTGATGACAGGAAGCATTCATTTACATTCAATCAATAAATTCAGGCAGGTTGTGGAACTAATTACACTTTACAAAATGGTTAAAATAAAATTATTTTATGTCAAATCTAAACTAATAAAACATGCGGTGTGGGTTAGTCATGCAGCAAAGCTTCCCACGTGTTACAATCTGACTTGTTACAAAACAACCTAAACCAGCAGATCCACAAGGCTAAAAAGGTTCAGATTTAGGCTGTGAACACACATGCAATTTTCAATGTTGGAAACCATCTTTCATGATCATTTCCAGCGACAAAAGAGTGACATATGAATGAACAAGCACTGTACACACAGCACCATTCTGTTCTATGAAGAGTGGAGGGGGGAGGACGAGCAAGTGGCACTCCGCTGTGCTCTTCTCCATTGACATGTACGGCGGTCATTCTCTCGTACACATGTCCGATTCTTGCCCAGACTAGCATGACTGTCATATATATTGGACAAGAAAAATCTTACGTGTATACCTAGTCTTAATTTGTGGTGGGTTTTCAGGAAAATCATAAAAGAACAAAAAAATAAGAAAAGCAGAAATCAGGAAATGCATTAGATACACCTGGGCTCTATTTAAAAAAAAAAACAGGGAATCTGACATTACCTTAAACATTCCCCTTGGGAATCTTTAAGTTAAATGTGTTACATTGGCTGTAATTGTTAGATTCTCTGTTTTATAAATAGAGGCCTTGGAATAGTACATTTATACATTTATTGAAGCAACAGTTTTACATAACCAGTCATTATGGAGGTAAATTATCTCCTTGTTAACAAGCAGTGAATGTGTATAAATATAGAATGAATGCTTGGGTGAACACAGGCTCTCAAGGCACAATAGGGATGAATAAAGTCTACAATGGCCTGCAGCTGCTGAGTGTCAATCACACATCACTATGACCACAGACTGGTTGATTAAATAAATCTTGTGATCACAAATGTGTACCTACCCCTAAAGCTAAAGGTTATGAAAACAATAAAAAACATATCTGCAAGCATGTGAGGCAATAATTTACAGAAGGCTGGCTCTAAAGTTATTTCAGTTGCTGAGACTTCACCTTGAAAACCACATAATGCATTCTTTAAAAATAAGCCTAGAGAGATTTTTCAGTCTTATAGATGGCTGGTGCTGGACTGGTTGGAAGAAATAGAAACCCAAACAAATCCTTTGCCTTTCTTACAGAATGGAGGAACCAGTGCTGACTACACCAATACAAAGCAAGATGTAGCAAGACCATATCGTAGCAATGTCTTTCAGCCATTTTATTTCACTGATTACTGCTGCATCTGTCCCCTAAACGGAGTATCCCAAACTGCCCAAAGCTGAATCCGAACAGCAACACTAAGACATGCTCTGGCTTTTTGTAGGTACTTCTATTGGGTCATGTGGTCGTCATTTGCTTTCCACTCTTCCCCACGTCCTTCCCCTTTGACTTACAACTGAACGGGCATTATTGATTATTGTTTGATCTATATATTGACTGAACATCTATCAAAAGTGCCCTAGTTATTAACAGAATTTTGTTAGGTTCAATGTATTTATCAAATCTAAGGAGAAGGTTTTCCTACAGCTATTCTCTCCTATATTCTCACCCATATTACCTGTAAACCTATTTAAATATTAATGCAATAACTACAATTACAAGAAAAGAACAAAGCTAAAATCCCAAAGGAATTTTGATTTAGGCAGTCTAACCCTTTAATAAGGCCATGTTCAATTTACTGTAACTCCTAGCAGACAATCCAAAATCTTTTATTACCAGGGCTACACAAAAGTGTTAAAAGCTGGCGTTTAATTGGATGTTGTGGGTTGTGCATTACAGATCTTTTCACAATAATGTTATATAAAGTCTATGTTTTTGCTGCATATGCAACCTAGAAAAGAGTTATGCTTCTGATTACACACAGAAATTAGATCAGTGGCACATCTTGTAAAAGGTTTTTAATCCAGTTACAGACTGGGTACTACATATCACATTTCATCCAACAACACAACTGTGCCAAAAGTTTCTGTAAGTAATGTGAATCTGTGCTATAAAAAGAACATCCACTGGTTTCAGCACAAGCCAACAAGGTTTAAGTTGTTGGAACAAAGGCAGCACATATTGCATATATAACATAAACCTGCAGTCCTACATACTGGCCCAACCTCAGCACTACATATACAGCACTTTATGGGCCAACCTGTGCTGTGAAATGGGTAGGGATATAAAATGAAAGGTCTAGATATGAATAGGTGGTTCTGATTTGATGGTGACATTCTAATTTGAAGGGTAGGAACTGATGTAAGGGAGTTGGGTATGGTTTTGTGAAGAGAGGAATTCTGATGCAAAGATTCTCTTCTCATGTGAAGGGGGAAGGGGTCCTGATGTGAAAATGATTGGGTATATTTAAAAATTAGCACTGTAGCTTATAGATCTGTAGCTTTAAGACCATCTGCAGCAGCAGAGCTGCCATGGAACAGGTGGCACACATCCAAACTCTGCATTGGCACCCAAAGATCTGTAGCTATGCCAGAAAACATACAATTAACCTCATAACAAACATAAATTAATAAATCTGAAGCTAGATCATTGGGGTAATGGACAGGGCTATGGGGATTATTTTTGCTAGGTGAATAAAATATTTATTAAAACAAATGGATCCATACAGAGTAACCAACAGTTCTAGCATATTTAGTGATTAGTTCTGCATGGTCCAACAATGCTCCATTCATGTGCATTTGATCCCTGCAAAATTAAACATACAAGAATGTTAATAGATCAGCAGTATCACACATTCTTCTCTAAAGTGGCCATATTAAATGTCTGAAGTCAGTGACAGAGTAGATCCTGTAATATCGTAGGGAAAAGTCAAACTGACTGAGACAAAGCACGATGTTGGTTTAAAATCAATAACTATATTTAGGAATCTGGAGATGGTGGGTTGTGAACAAAGATAGAAAACAATAAAGCCATGATGTTGCAAATTGTTGTTAATATGTACAGGGGACTGGGGCATAGTATTGGTCTCATTTACCAAATGTGTTTTATGCATTTCTTAGCAAAAGTAAATTCCTGGGTATAAAAAAAAAAAATAGTCTTTACGCGTGCCTCTATTGAGAATGAGTGCTTAATTTTTGCTTACAGTTTGCTATTCAGTTCAAATCAAATAAAATATTTAGGACTTAGAACAGTAAATTAATTGTTAACTTGTAATAATATAGAGCACACACATTATGCAGCTCTTTACAAAATTCATAGTCATATCATTACCTGTGCGTCAGAGGGGCTCTAAATTTAATATCCTTACAATAGTTAAATGTCATTACCAGTCTACTGCCAATTTTTAGGGGAAGCCAATTAACCTGCAAAAGCAAGAGCACCAGCCATTAGGCCAACCATGCTGCCCAATGCAATTTGAGTTACCAGCTTGTATTCCAGTGTGACCAGACCCTAAGGCTACATACACACATTCAATAATTGTTGTTGGAAAGGATCTATGTTCTATGTTCTGCTCTATGGAGAAGGCAGGGGGAGAACGATGTTGCGGCACCATGCTACACTCTCTCCCCTTCATTTCATTACAATTGTTCGTTGTTCTTGGACCTGCCAGGATGCCAGGATAGATCCATGAACAACGAGGAAAGTACACATGACATTATCTCGTCCGATATCAGCCCTGGGGCCATAGTACATAGCCTAAGAGAAAAATTGTTTGTTCTGGCTTATGAGACTACTAACTTGCAGATAAATTGTATTTAGGATGTTGATACATACTTTACAAACAATTGTGTGACAGTCTCATACTGTTGCCTCTCCAAATTTGAGTGGTCGTGTATTGAGGTGGCCTATATAAGAATACATTTAGGTACATTTTGTTATTTTTGGTGTCAGAATTGAATTTTCTCCAAAATTGGAAAGCCTTAAACATAGCAGGGGAAAGAGAGTGACACCTTCAAAAGCTTCAGTTTGATATTAGGTTTCACAGCCAACGCTTTCTGATAATTTGGGGCTACAGTTGCTTTAATGATAATAAAAGAATTAAATGTTTTTTTCAATCTGGAACATCTTAGGACGTATGACTACATTCCAAATAATTTTTTGCATTCATTTGCATTAATATCCAAATAACTCCACGTTCCAGGATGCCATGAAAATAAGCCCAGGTATGCTTGGCTTTGCAGATCCAAAGAAGCTTGTATTCTCCAGATTGCCCCGGCCTGTTTTATTGCTTTATTATGTTACATAAATGTAAATTTGCTCCTATTTTTACAGACAGGTGCTCACACCCACCTAGAATTACAATTTGTTCTTCTCCTATTACTTATATGATTATGTGACGAGTGTAGAGTAAGCACATGTATCCAGCTTGGTCTAGAATCCACCAGTCTGCGCCTGTGTGCCACAACCACACTGCAGTGTACAGCACAACAATCAGAAGGCTTGGGACTCAATGACTATTACATGCTGGAGGGGGAGGAGGTGTACCACACCGACAGGGATAGAAGGAGCACAACACAAACTATTTTTCTCCAACTTGATCTTATCATGATTTAGAAGCAGCTGAGTGACATTCTGTTACATGCCAAACTCACAACCTGTTCTTGCTGCCAGTCATTTAACTGTGCTTTCCCCGGGAATCGCCACAAGGTCATTACGTGGTATGTAAACTCATACAAGAGCTTTGTGTGGCCCCATAAATCATTTCCACAAAGAATCATCCAGGAATCTTATCACTCACCTTCCGGTAAAACACGCTGAACACACTATTCACTATTGTATCAACAAGAGATTTTATATACAAGGTGCCAATAATCATTAGATGGCAATCAACTTTCCAAAAATTGTCAAGCATGAAACAAGTCAGCTGTAGGAGAAAGGTAATGCTTTAAGTGATCATTATTACATTTTATGATGGGCATGATTAAGGGCTGTGACGGGGGTGTGTGCTTTTTAATAATCTGTCCTAAATGTGCCAAATGCCCTCTGCACCTCTTGGGTAATATTGGGACAGCATACATAGAAGCCTCCTGAATGCCTCCATACCCTGTCAAATCTTTCAATATTATTATTACACAGTATTTATATAGCGCCAACAAATTACACAGCGTTGTACAAAGTCCATAGTTGTGTCACTAGCTGTCCCTCAAAGGAGCTCACAATCTAATGTCCCTACTGTGGTAATATGTCATTTATACAGTCTAAGGCCAATTATAATTAGAGGGAAACCCACGCAGACAAGAGGAGAACCTGCAAACTCCGTGCAGATAATGTCCTGGCCGATATATTCGAACCTGGGACCTAGCGCTGCAAAGGCAAGAGTGTTATCCTCTGAGCCATTGTACTGCTTCATATTTCATCCCATAATCCATCATTTAAAGAGAAACATTTATTTAATACATCAAAAATTTTGGAATCAAATGGAAAATTGAAGTTGAAGACTTTCATTGTTCATTGATACTGAGTATTTTAGAAAGACGGTAATGTTCCGGAATTTCTGCCTTTTATATTATTCTGACAAAGCATATATATATATATATATATATATATATATCATTTGCAACCCCTTTTTAATGTACAGCGCTGTGTAAAATGTTTGTGCTATAAATACTGTTTATTTACAGTAGGATCTATGTGTGCAGCAGGTTCTGAGATTCATTCAGTACAGAAAAGTTGGTAATATGATTTTACTCTGCTCTTGTTGGTCTCATCACTTACTTGCTTATAAATGGACAGTGAAGGAATCCCAGCATATTAATAAGCTCTTTACTTTCAGTTTTCTCCTTCTTAACAAGTTATAGTCATCCAATGTGCATGCAGAACTCTGAGTGCTGTCCATTCCTCCTCCGAAATTGTATTCTATAGGGGCTGATACCAAGCCAAATTAAAATACTTACATCAATTACATTTAATTACATTCCTTGGTGAGATGTCTGCCATCCTGGCAACTCTGATTCCATAAACCTCTCTTCATTCCCCCCATGTATTTTTCTCATTCTACGGACAATGCTGAGAGTTATTATTGCAGCCACTAAGCCAATGCAAGGATTTGTTTTGCGCCAACTTTTTCTTTAGTATGTATTGTGGTACATCACAAGCAAATGCAGAAGAAATAACATTTTAGGTTAAACTACTGTAGTATACTAGCTCTACTACTGTATACTACAGCAGAATCTTGCTATATATATTATATATATATATATATATATATTGTGGCCCCTGTGCAAGATATATTGTGGCCCTTGTGGGTTTTTGGGAACTTCTATAATTTTCAAGTTGATGCCCATTGGACTAAGAGGACTATGAAGCATGTAGAGGACATCTCAGCATTTCTAACAAGATCAGCAGATACTGTTTACACTTATCATCTATACCAAGCCAAAGGCACCAAAAACCAAATAAGCCACCAACAACTTATAAACCACTTATCTCACAGTGTTATATCTGACTAGGGGGGCCACAATAACACATTTCAGAAGCAGTTGGCACTTCACATTTGATATGGAGTTTGAGTTCAGCAAAATATGGCAACTGCAAGGGTGTTTTTTCTCTGTTTTACTACCTGAGAGGGTCAAACCACTTAAACTAGAAATCCTGTTAAACAACTTACTCGGGAAAAGAACAGGTTCTGGACCTGTATCACAAAGAACATCACAATGAACAGATGGAGCAAACAAAGCAAATCTAATGCTGTACCATAAATGTTGAGGGCACAATGTAGCATCATTGCTCAGGGCACCATTTACCAGTGCAATTACTGGACAGGTAGGATGTGCCAATACTGCTCATGGCAAAGCCTGCCATCATAGCATAGAGGACTTTATACTATTAATGCTTGAGGCAAAATGTGCCAGTGCTCAGGGCAGAATGTAATATTACTACTCAATGTGCCATCACACTGCTCAGGGAGAATATACAATCACTGCTAAAGGCACAATGTACCATCACAGATAAGGACACAATATAATATCACAGCTAAGGGCAAAATGCATCATTACTTCTCAAGAAGAGGTGCCATCACTTCTCAAGGTGGAATGCACTCAGTTCTATTTTTATTCCAGATTAGGTAGAAGGTGCCATCACTGCTTATGGCAAAGGCTACCATTACTGTTCATGGAAGCATGCACCATTACAGCTCAGTGTAGAATATGCTATCACATATAAATGTAGAGTGTGCCATGACAGCTTGGGGTAAAATATATGTTCAAAGCTTAGGGTAAAATGTGCAATTACATATAAAGACAAAATGTACCATGACAGCTCAGCATATTATGTGCCAATGCTGCTTTTGGCAGACTGCCACCTCTACCCAAGGAAATATTCCGTGCTGACGAAACAAAAAAAACATATTACTCAAGTATGTCACCACTTTTTTGGTTAGAATCATTACTGGGTACACCAAAGCTGATTAGGGTAGATTGCACTCTTGATATGTAAGAGAAGAAATGAACCATGGGTACTCAGGGCACAATGTATCATTTAGATAAAGGAAAAAAAAAATATCACCAATGGTCAGGCAAAGTGCAGAATAAATTTTTAGGACAGAAATGTTTTTTTCTGTTTAAGAGATCAGTCCCACATAAAAATCATAAGGTACAGTACTCACTCATCATATTCGAAGTCTGCTAACTCCATCAGCTCTCTCACCCCTTCCTCCATCTTCCAGGAGTCTGAATATAGAACATATCAGAAATTGACATACATACACAAAGCAAATCTTTTCTTCACCTATAAATATGCAATGAGTTTGAGTACATGACATGCTTTACCTGGGGGTTCTAAAACGTCAGAAGATATGGTTGTAGTTATGAGTCTCCTAGTCAGAAATCTGTGCAGACAGGTGTTTGTTTTCAGCGCTCCACAGATGTATACAGGTGTGCATAAGCAGCAGTATGACAGGTGGATTGGGTCTGGAGTTGTATACATCCCCCCTCCTTTCTCCTCCCCTGACGTCATACAGGTACAAGTCACTCACACTGTCCAATGAATGTGGAGGGCGTGAACAGCCCGTATTATAGCTAACCTGATCTGCTACAATCACCGGCATGCAGGTGAAGGCTACATGTCTCAGATCAGCTTTTTCCCCAGCTCCATCAACTCTATGTGACATTTTGGCATGTGTGGTATTAAAAAAAATGAGCAATAAAACATTTTTGACAAAAGGTTACTTATTTCTGTTTAATCCACTTTAAAACTGCAACATTATTGTACTGAATTAGCACTAGCACTCATTGTAGGTAGGGTCATATTTATTAAGCCCACTTTAAAACTAGGATCATTGTTTTAACTTTCACCTTTTCCGTGACACATGGTAACTTTAGGCAATTATAATCTGTCAATAAGATTATGGCTACCAATGCCATACTGATTGCACATTTATTCCTTTATTCCTTGTAACCAGTACCATAAATCATAATCAGTACCCGCGCTAAAACCGATGTACAATATCTTTCAGGCTGCCCTAAGGCCCCCTTGCGATGTCATTTGACATTTTTTTATTATCATTGGAGGGTCCATATGCACAAATATTCAGATTGGAATAACATTAACATAATAGGGAAATTATTGGCTGCCAATAGTGCCTATTGATGGCTTTTATAGGGGTCATTACTTTTGCATTGAACATATCATATCAATCAGAATGTATAAAGTAATATTAAATGTAGAATGCAGGCACTTTTGGTGTAATCAGGTACCTGTCAATGTCTTCAGATCAGTTCTTTGTGTCAGGGGAAGACTTAATAAACTAGATACAGGCTGCGTACAAGATCTCGACTTTCTTCATGGTCAAGATTAGGCTAAACCCCCTCCTGCCATTCAGCTCTCAGATGTCAGTGCCTCTGGAGTCAGCGGGGGCTCTGGTATTTAACCTATTGAAGGTTTAGTGTAATGAGGTGATGGTGGTTAAACACTACAAGTGGAGGCACTATAAAAAGCCTGTGATATTATCCTTCCCTGGCACCATGAACCTATTAGAAGACAAAGGGCAGGTTAATTTTGATGTCACTTTAATTATACCTACACTGCAATTTATTTTTTATTCCAATTTTTGCATAGCTTTCCTGGCTTATGAATTTGCATACAAAAATAGGTCCCCAAATTTTTACAATACAATTATAAAAGCAAACTGCGGCTGCAGAATTACAAAACCCAACATGGTAAACCAGACTGTGTTTGAATGACGTGCTAAGAGTTGTAATTCTATGGAATATTTTCCACTGTCTGACATGACTGATTTACACAACCTTATTTACAGGTATGCAAAAAAAATCCTTGTTATGCAAAACACATTTATGTAATGCTGCCAGAAATATATAAAAGCATTCATTCTGTATCTTGCTGCATCGGTGTGTAGGAGCACAAGTTTATTTATTTTAACCTGAAAATGACCCATACAGATCTACAGTTCCCAGAGAAGAATATTACGTTATTGCAGACCTGGACAAGATCTGATGACTTTGTGACAGCAATGTTTGCAAACCATAATTATGTTTTTTTTAGCTGGTTTTAACATAGAAACCAAGGGGGAATAATGGCATGCATTGCCAACAACTACCAGGCTCTAACCTAGAAAATGAACCTTTAATACTTTATGGGAACCCTAAAACATCAACTAACCCTTAACCCCCTAAAACCTGGCACTAACTATGAAGTGGATGATCCTAACTTGATGACACTTTATTTGTTTAAACTCTTAGTATCAGAAACAACTTTTTAAAAAATGAGTAAAATACTGTTTCCACTATTTTTAACTTTCTTCCCATCTCATTGCTTTGATCTCATGCTTTTGAAATGTTAACTGTTGCCTGTTGCATTGTTGTCTCTTCCATGGCGCAAGGGACAGGATAACAACTATTGGGAATCAGCTGTCACCCTATTATAGGTGACTGAACAATAGATTATAGGTAAACTTGATAGGATTGCCAGGTACACTTTTATTAATAGCTGAGGTTGAACATATTAAAGTCCAACTAAATCCAAAATTGAACAAGGCTAATAGAAATCAGGTTAATATACAAATACAAAGAGTGTAAAGAAGCAAAATGGTGGAGAAGATATGGGTTTCATTGGCCAAATGTGCAATACCGATCATTTAGACTCTTCTTAGTACAGCCAGTGGGTGGTCAATCAGATGTTAGTAACATTTGAAGATGAAAGAATAGAGGCCAAGATACATTTCCCAGCATTACCGTGTAAACATGGCAAGGCAGAACCTGCAGTTTACATGAAGCAGGTGGTGAGCGATTGGGGGACTTCAATCTGTTAACAGGAAACTAAAAGACAAGAGAGGTCCAGAATGTGGACTGGTACAGAGCTATGCTTTAAAACAGGTTACGGCTTGGTTCCAAAGGTAATACTTATCATTTTCCCCTGTCCTATTGTGTGCTACTTCCCCCACCTTTTAGATTGTAAGCTCTTTCGGGCAGGGTACTGTCCTCTTCCACGGTCTGTATCTGTCTGTCATTTGCAACCCCTATTTAACGTACAGCACTGCATAATATGTTGACGCTATATAAACACAGTATGTTATTAATTTACATCAATCAAAATGATTGCTTTGAAAATTTGCCTTCTTCAATGTAGTTTACTTTAGGCTAGGTTTCAGATTCAGTTTAGTTTAGGCTTTAAAGCTTACAG
This sequence comes from Pyxicephalus adspersus, assembly GCF_032062135.1. Classification (NCBI taxonomy): domain Eukaryota; kingdom Metazoa; phylum Chordata; class Amphibia; order Anura; family Pyxicephalidae; genus Pyxicephalus; species Pyxicephalus adspersus. The sequence continues at coordinate 19,624,813 of NC_092859.1, forward strand.
TACATGGGATCGGCATTATATCTACACAACTATCAAAACAATTATTTTAAAGAAGTACATGTGATTAGTAAATTAATTTACAGTATTCCGTTCAATAATTCCTGGAGGGATTCACGCCCTTTATCTGTCCTGATGGCCGATCTCAATGGAAGTGGATTAGGTAAAAATCCAAAATACTGGAACAAGACATTTGATAATGCTGGCAACAGCCTAAGATGAAGTTTTCTGCAAGGGGGAGAGATATCTTAAAGCTTCCTGTTCAGAAGTTAAGGAGACTTCTCTAAATTCAACTAAGATGACACAAAATGAGGCAAGGATTTCATACCATAAAACGTGGATTCTGATAAACCGTGGATTTACTTACAATCTCTGATATTTCTTGAGTCTCTTTTAAAATCATAACATATTTGTTACTCGATAGATATTAATCTCACTGGTTACTGTGCTTATTGTGGTGCCTTTTTGATTGCATTTTAAAGTTATGTAAAAAGAAAAAATGTACTGAAATGGAAAAGTACAATGACTGAGGAGTGTTCCGTGTGACTGAACATTGTGTCATGAGTAAAGGAAAAATTCTTAGTAAAATATTTCTGTCATTTTAGACCTTTAGCAACACGTAGGTTATGATATACCCCTTGATTGAGGTCATGTGAGGGGTAAATCATGACCTTGCCACAGCCCTTACCAGGTGAACTGGCTGCCACACATGCCCTCTAATGCCGTGGATGCTTGTCATGCTGCTACCAGGCAGCCACAGTTTAGTATACACAGAAAGCAAGTGACCTTAAACAGCACCAACACCTCCAAGCTTTCCTATGGGCAGGAGAGGGGACAAGGAAAGGAATGTGATGGAAGGATAGCAAGACACATAATGAATGAACTCCTGACCCCTGCCCTGTATATGTTACATACTCTTTACACCTGCACTCCGCACGTTACACACTTCTAAGCCCTGCACTCTGTAATGCACACACTCCTGATACCCTGCTATATGTAATGTATACAGTCCTGATTTCTGTACTATGCACATTACACACATCTAAGCCCTGCAGTCTCTACTGTACACAGTTCTGACTCTTGTACTACATTAGTACATACTCCTGACTTCTGCACTCTTCACATTACATGCATCTAAGCCCTGCAATCTGTAATGTACACAGTCATGACTCCTGCAATTCAAATGTTTCATACTCCTGGCTCCTGCACTCTGCACATTGCACGCATCTAAGCCCTGCAATCTGTAATGTACACACTCCTGAACTTCATATGTTATATTCTCCTGACACCTTCACTCTGCACATGACATGCGTCTAAACCCTACTCTCTGTACGTTTAACCTCAACACGTTTGGGATGACAAATGGTTAATAGTAATTCTGTACAATGCACAGTGCTTTAACAAACTAAATCCAATCATGTGGGAGTAAACATAATTTTCACAAAATCCTAACCTAACATTTATTATATATGTACCTCAATACCTAATCTCAAATGAGTGTAAATATGCACTATACTAACTCAAAATTTTAAATTATTTTTATCTGAAACCAGAGCTGATATCATCTTAAAAACTTTCTTCCAAAGATACAAAATAGATTGTGCTGAAAACAAGTGATTCCTAAAATTGGTTACATTGTAGCATTGTATTAGTATATCTAAAGACATTTAATGACTGAATGGGACATAACAGATCGGATTATATCCCAAGTATTCATCATTCAATATAACACTGCCATGCAACGACAGGTGCATACCTACACATGATGCTAACATAATATGATCATCATCTGTATTTCTATTGATATTCTGGAACTTCTACATGCAAACCCTATGTAATCCTATCATGAATGGGGGGGGGATAGGATCAGCAATTCTTCAATACAAAATTACTTTTCCTTTATAAAATACCAGGAGAAGCAGCAATGTCCTTAATTCTTGTGAATATTCTATCATGTGTGATATATTATAACCTAACATTATATATATTATAACCTAATTATAAATACAACTCTAACTCTCATTAGCCTTTAGTTTCCCCTTTTCAGACTCAGAATCAATAAACACCTGAATTGACACATTCCCCAAAGGTACATTCTGTTTTTTTGTGATGAACTTTACGGCACATACCAGATTCCTGAGAATGTGAGCTACTGCATGTTTTCCACATTTATCTCACGTTTGCAGCAAACAAAGGTTAAGTATATCTAAAGGCAAAACTTTTTTTTTCTTAGATTTGTATAGACTGTAAGGGGTTAGAACAAGATGGTCCAACAGACAGCACGTGGCACAAAATCAAGTTTGCCAAGCTGTTTTGCTTGTCCTGGGGACTCGCACCTGATACACAACAGGCGTTCACTGCTCTTATGTGTAATTGAAGCTAGTGTAGGAAGTTTCCCATTTCTCGCATCCTCTGCCAGTCTCTGCTGTAAATAACTTCATTTCTCAGATGCTGGCAGGGAGAGCCTTCGTGCTTTTTTTGCAAGTTATAATAGTGTGTAGGTGCCGGTCTGCACTAAAAAAGGTCTATATTTTGTATCAGAGCAAGGCAGGTGATGGCTGGTGTGTTTGTGTTAGGATATGTGTGTATATGTGTATTTATATATATGTATGCATAAGTGTGTAAACGTGTACGTATGTAGATCAGTGTTCTCCTCAGCTCCTTTTAGCCGGGTACCACCCGACACTTTTCCATACCACCCAAAAACAGCTGGGTGGTTACTAAAAAGTTGGATTGCAATAAAGGGGCTACCACTTGCCAAAAGCTTCTTCCAACCCAGCTTAAAAAAAGTTCCAGAGGGAACACTGTAGGTCTTAGGGTGGAACTGTTGTGCTATGGATAGAGTTGGCCAAACAAATTACAGCAAATGTTATTCACTATAATCCGCATCCTTGCACGATGTTAATCTTATAACTTGGCACTTAGCTGTATATATCACTTGGACTGCATGTCACTTTTACACCTGACCCCTGCACTCTGTACATCACATACTTCTTACACCTGTACTTTGTAAGCCAGGCTGTACATTTGTTTTTTTCTTGGCCGCTGTGCTCTGTACAAGAGCGTACCTATACTCACGTACTTATACTCACCTGTTCCCCTTCCCTCGCAGGGGCAACACCATGTTCTTCTTACTCATTTTCCTGTATATATTCTTCAGCTTTTTTTGATTGACTAGGCAGTGATAACTAAACAGGCACATGTAAGTTCATTCATTCCTGACATACACAGGGGAAGCCAGGATTGCTCAACTGAAGTCGAAGCTGTGCATGCCCGGAATGATCAGGCAAGTAGGAGAGATTATTGCAAAGGAGATATCGGCTGTCCATTTCTGCAATAATGACTGGCCTGGTCATAAATTCTTAAATGAGGAATTTAAGTTTTGTTTTAAATACACAAAGAGTATTTTGCTGGCACAAGTACTGTGTCATATACAGGGGTGTAGTGGGGCTCACTTTTTTCGAGACCCCCGTCAAAGCTCTCCCTCGCCATGGATAGACTTTACTATTACCGTGCCCCCTCTTCTTTTTTACAACTACACCCCTGGTCATATATAGCCGAACACACCACTAAAATTGTGCATGCAGTGTTTTCAGATTGCACTTAAATTGGAGATTGACTTGGAAAGTGTGTAGGGAGGACATTTATAACAAATGTCATCGCAGCACACCAATGATTGTTACCATGCATTGTGGTAATGAATGCATGTTTCCAGTGAAAATGGGATCCAATTCAAAACCCTGACATCTGTTACTTTTATAATAAACCCGTAAAGCTGGTGCAGAGGGCTGAAATACTTTTTAAAGCACTAATTTAGAACAAGAAAAAAACAAAAGCCCTCATTTGCATATTATGTTTTTTCCTTGTGAGGGCCATAATTGGCCAGAAAGTTATGTTTTATTTTCCTCTATACTAAACTAACAGAGTTTTGGAAATAGTGAACTAGATGAATACTTGTGATTTTTTTTAAAAAAGGTAAAATAGGTGTAAACTCTGGATTTCATGTGTATCAAACACTTCTTTATCGATTTTGATAAAGATCTTTGCAGCCACTTCCTCTATATACTAAGTACTCCAGCAATGGCTGTCATTGCACAGAATGGGCTGTCCTGATAGTAACGATGGAAGAACCTGCCCGTGTATTGTGTCAGCACAACTGCTTGTAGCCTCCACTTGTAGAATATAGGACAAGGCGACAATGCAGAAGCAAATAATATAAAAGGAGAAACAGAGAGGGGTTTTCATTGTGGCACTTCATTTATAGCAAATATAGATAACATACAATTATTGTATATCTATATTCTTGTATTTAATGACAGTTCCACTAAACGGCACATACCTATTCCCTGAAGAAGTTAAGCGGCGAAACGCGTCGGGATAAGCCGTATTCCCTTGGATTACAATTAGAGATCTATTTGTCTAGCATAATTGTCAAATACCTCATGATATTAATGGGGCTGACTAAAACTACTTCAATGGCTGTACTTTACATTTGAATTCATGATTTTTATTTGATGTATGTTATCTATACAGTACTGGTTCAAAAATCCAGCAACCTCTGGACCTGAGGTGTGCCGGATTTTCGAAAATTCTGGATTTTTGAAGGTTATAAATGCTGTATAGATTAAAATGAAATAACACTAAATTAAATGACAGTAAAGGAAAAGCAAATTACCGTATTTTTCGGACTATAAGACGCTCCGGCCTATAAGACGCACCCGATTTTAAAGGAGAAAAACCTAGAAAAAAAAGATTCTGAACAAAATACTAAAAAATCACTCTGTGTCAATGTATCGCCTTCTAATCACTCTGTGT
>NC_092859.1:19630417-19654114 GCF_032062135.1 Pyxicephalus adspersus
GCATCGCGGGATCGCGGTATCGGATGAGTATGATTTTTTTTAATTATATTTAACATGTATTCGGTGTATAAGACGCACCCACTTTTCCCCCCCAGTTTTGGGGAAGAAAAAGTGCGTCTTATAGTCCGAAAAATACGGTAAGTTTTAATGTTCATCAACTAAATAAAACAGTTTTACAGAATTTTAGTTCAACTAAACAAAATAGTGCCTTAGAATTTTAATCATTACTGTGCCCTTGAAAGAAGGTAAATACTGTAGCAGATTGGCTGTCAGGACGATCATCTTCATGACTGACAGTAACAGCATCCTCAGCAACAGGAACAGCTCCATTTTATGGAGGAAAAGCAAGACCTAACAGCTGATCATGGAGTACAGCACCATCAAAACATAAACAGCTCCTCCAGGAAACAGTGTATATTTGAAAATGCGCTCCAAAATCCATGCCGGAAACCTGAGAGATCTGGATTATTGAAGGATGGATTTTTTATGTCAACTGTATTTACTATAAATTTGAAGTGCCGCAAAGAAACCCCCTCTCTGTTTCTCATTTTCATTTTATATAACTTTTTAAGGGGGCGGTAAAATTTGTCAATAGAACAAGAGCAAAAGGGAATACCTATATTCACCATTAGCCAATCCAAAAGCAAAATTGGAAAATAGGAACAGATATCCTCTGTAACAGACCATGGCTTAATCCAGACCTCTACGGCAAGTATTCTTCTAAAGTTGAACTCCAGCTACAAAAACTTTACACATTTTTAATAGCCGCAAAGTATATTGATTACATTTATTTTTCATGGGATTTATGCATTAAACTAAAGAGAGGGTGGATACAAGACCACTAACCCTGCATAAAGGCATGAGAGAAGCAATAACTGGTCTAGATTACAACAAGCTCCTGCACAGAGGCTGAATTACTGCACAGTCCAGGAAAATACAGAAAGCACATCAAGATTCAAGAATACCCATGATTCCTGAATTTAATTTGCATTTGCTTATGCTGGAGTTAACTTTTATAACTCTATTTAAACTTCATTAACTTTAGTAAAGGATTATATACGTTTTCAGTGACTTAACAGCTACTTTCAATATATGTATATACCTGGGTATGTTAACAATCCTCTTAAGATTTCATACTGGTGTTTGGAAATTTTGTAAAAAAACGGCAGTTGTGCTCAGAGCAGAACTCTGCAGTATTACCTGTTGAGCAGGCAACCTTAGTATTTTCTTACTTTACAGTTCTGTACTGCAATTTGTTTTCTTTTTTAAAACCAATCATTTAGCCTAGCCCATTTAATATGCAAATTGTTCTAAAAGCTTGACAATTGATACGATAAAATTGTTAAATCAATATAAAGCTATCCAATGTAGTTTGTGATCAAACTTATGATTGATAATTGGGCAGACTGTTTGTCAAAGATTAAACAGGCAAGGCTTTTTTGTTACCTAGTTAAGTAGCATATTGAAATCAAAACTACTTTGTGTACTACGATTAATATTTTAAATATTATAATGGAAAAATCTATTAAATTTCAGACCGATTTAGATCAAGAGCATGGTACATTAAATACTTGCAGTTGACAACAAAAAACATCTGCAACAGATCATAATATAGAACAGCCTTTCTGACCTTTTTAACATGGGGGAACCCTTGAAATAACTCTCATGTCTTAGGTAAACCCTGCTGTAATAATATGTATCCAAAACTCGTTAGTGTGATGGTCATTGGGAAGTCAATGACAGATAGCAAAAGAAAAAGTCATTGGTGTTAGTTATAATGACCTGGGAGGTTCCTATTGCTCATGGAATCCTTACCAACCTCTGCAAGAACCCTGGTTTAGAAACACAGACGTACGATTTTAAAATCAATAAAAAAAAACATTGCATTGTACATGCCTAGCATTACTATTATAGGCTTTTGGATGCCATTCAATAGTAGATAAAAAATGTAATTGGTAAAAAAACATTTAATAGGTCTGATAATCCTGAGAGACTCAATACATCATTTTCTTCATATTTTTGACACCTTGGTGCATTACTGTTCACTTAAAGTTGTCCCTGATCTCGGCCCATGGCGATCATTGGTTTTGTCGAACAACATTCGCTAACTGCAACTGTTTGCAGAAGGATCAGAAGTTGCCAGTTAAAGAAGAACATATATGATGCAGAATGTCACCGTTGTAACATTGTTTGATTACTTGTTGATCCTGCAATCCATTATTTTTTCTGCCTCCTTTAACAAGGTGACAACACTGTTCTGTATCAAAGTTGCCACCTTATAGACAGGTCATTGTTAGATATATAGTAACTGGACGTTATGCAAGCAACAGTTTAAAGTCTCATCTCCAGCTACCATTTTTAAAGAAGTTACAGCAACATTTTTTTCCCCTAAGATACAGGTTGAAAGCTGACCTCTAGCCTTCCATTGTTGTACAGGCTCCTTTCTTTTACTAAAATTACGTAGTCTGCCTTCAAAGAGGTGTTGATATTCATAAAAACTGCAATAGTTTGGTATGCCTTTAACACATGGAAACTCTTTCATTTCCTCAATATAAAAATTAAAAAATATATACAATTTTTCCTATTTAAAGGCTATACAAAACTTTAAAAGAGGGGGGAGTGTTCAAATGTCAATAACTGGTCTGGATTTTATAATATACCCCTAGATGGTTTATGGGAACATCTAAATATACATATTTCCTTTTGTATATTGGGTATGATTTGGGAACTTGTACTGGAAAAGATTCAAATAGATATACAGATGTAGTAGTCATTGTAGGCTATACATATTGGCCACATAAAATAGCAATTTAAGATAATTATTAGGTCTTTAATCTTTTCATTTAGTCCTTACATCTTTAAGAACATGAATAAAGTTTCTGATGGCGTTTACCATATGTTGGAGGTAAATGTAGCCTGTTGTATTTTTTTTACTTGTGTTTAGGAGTGAGGTACTTGGTAAACCTTCCTTTAAACCTAATATATTTAAATCATATTGCTGATATAATTTAAAAATCTGCTGTAACTTGGTTAAAGACATCACAGTTTATTCTAAAATATAAACAAATCTGAATATAAACCAAGGTACCTACTTACTTGAAAAGAAAAAAACAGGAAAACTCCACTGACTAGAAAGTAAACCTAGAGCAGAAAATACAGCCTCCAGTAGATGGTGCTGTGTCCTCATACAAAGCGTGTAACACTAGTAAGGTCTAAGTGACAATTTACATGAGGACACTGTGCCATCTAGTGGTGGAAGCAAAGTATAAATTAGGATTCTTTTTTCAAGAATATTTTTAGGTCAGGTTTTTTTTCCATAAATATAATTGGAAATAGTTAGGAAAAGATTCAGAATATATAATTCACAAACATGGAGGGTTTGAATGTTATATGCTGGTTATTAATCTACTAGCTGACTGATTTTGTGCATTTTCTAAAAAAGTGAAGGTTCCAAAATTGGCAGAAATGTAATTAAATAACACAGCACAATAAATGTACCCTAATCTTTTCTTTGCTCTGTGTGAAGGGTCAAATATCAACACTGTTAAGGCTTAAGACTACACAGTATTGACCTGCACCCAGCATAAAGGTGTTTTATTCAAAGAAACTAAACAGATTTGTACAGTGTACTGTTACTCATAAGCCTTGATATCAAGAACAAATTCAGAATATTGTGCAATTTGTATACGTGTGATTCTGTCCCTGCATGTACCAGTGTACTGCTAAAGAAAAGGCTCTAAAAAAGAATGAAACTAGTCCTAAAAGAAGAATTGTTAAAAGAAATTGGTAATACACCCTTAGCCATGTACTGTAAATATACAAATATCAACCAATCTCAATATAAGCCAAAGTACTCATTTTTACCTGAATTAAATCAGGAAAACTAGTATACCTCGGGTACAAAATGTGACTGTCGCTGCTAACATTCAAAAGAATCAACAGAAATATCATTAAAATTAATGTGATTAAATACATATTTATTTATAATACATACCCTTATGTTTTATATTTAAAATCATTGATTTAAAAGTAGAAAAAAATAAAAACATATATGCTCAATCTCGTAATCTTTTCCCTCCATTTTTACTTGTTTAAGTATTTTGTGCTATGGATTTGGTTATATCGGTAATGAGTCACTTACATTTCAATATTGCGTCATTGTTGTCCACCAGTAGATGGTGCTATATCCCCAAAGTGTACAACAAATACTCTCATAATGTTTCAGGCAGCAGGTTTGCTATACACTTTACATGAAGACACAGCACTATCTAGTGGTGTAGCCTAAGTTTAAACCAGGATTCTCTTTCCAATGGTATTTACAGAAAAAAAAACGTTTAAAGTTGTGTATATATGACATTCCCGACGCTCTATCAGACTGGCCAAGCACACATTAACATTTAAAGCAGAACTCTATTTTAAAAACTATTTTTTATGTGGCTGCCCCGTGTTAAGAAGTGAGGTAAACTTTCCTTTAAATCTACCATTATTAAATCATTATCCATATATAATTTACAAATATGCTATAAATTGGATAAAGACATGCTGCATATTCTCAAAAATAAATAAATCTGAAGACACAGCACCATCTAGTGGTGTAGCCTAAGTATAAAGCAAGATTCTCTTTCTAATAGTATTTTCAGGAAAAAAAAATATGGTTCAAACTTGTATACATGATATATGCAATTATGCTGCTCCATTCATTCCTGACACTGGAATACATTCAGACTGGCCAAACACACATTTTTAAAGCACAACACTATGAACAATGGTTCATACTTGCGTATATATGCAGTTATGATGCTCTATACATACCCAGCACTCTATTACACTGGCAAAACACACAATAACATAAGTGGCTGCCCATGCACTGCTTTGGATGTGTGTCCATAACCTTTACTTTCCTGCATTTGACATATGCTTGGAACGCACCTGGGTCAAACATAGATCATCCAAATCTAACTGGCATTCATTGAGCAATGATAATGGCAGATCAGAGGCTGTCTTTTACCTGCTGCATATCTTTGAAAGAAGCATTTCATAAAAAGGTGCTTTTAATTGCAAGCAAAGAATATCAAATGTGATCTATTCTTGTCAAATGCTGTGTGCCATTCAAAGGCAAATAGATGAGCTACTGAAGGTAAATGTGTTTGCCATTCAAATGCAAATGAATAGTAATTGCATCATTTGACAACACTCATAGACACTTACCCTTATAACATACCAGCAGTATTTTATTCACTACAATGCACAAGGACACATTTATAAGAACAAACAGACTGCCAGAAAAGCATCATTATTAATACACAGACACTTTTTTTTAGTTTTCCATTTATAGTGATGTTCAGCTTAAAATGTTGTTGCTTTGTCATATTTATAAATTGATGATCAGCCTGATTGTTACTTTAAAGTTCACCAGAAAGCGGTTAAAATGCTATAAACCACAATAGGGATCCATAGTATTTGTTTTACTATGTTTGCTGCAACTTTTTAAATGTGGTGAAAAGCAGCTGCATTGAAAAGTCTATGGCCAATGATTGCCCCCTTTATTAGTGGAAACTGTGGATAGAAAAAGTGGAGACAGGTTACTTAATTCAGGTGAAAGGAGCTTTCGCCTTTTTAAGTTGGGGTATGATGATCAATTACAAAGGTCAACATGTCATTTTCATCAGATACATTTTTTATGTGGGCTCTGTAGTATTTTTGATGCGGATTTTAAATCTGTGTTCAGTTTTTCTCTAGCACATCTAATTTTTGTGATGCAGCTAATTATATATTGTGTGAAATTCGTTATAAATAGCCTTAACACATTACAACATTTAACAACAGTTTCTTTTTTTAAGGTTAGAGACTGCACTAACTGTGATTTATTTAATTTGTCATCATGCCTAGAAATGATCCAGACAGTTTCTGTTACATGTGTGGTTCATTCATAACGAAAGCACAGCTTTGCCAAATTACCACAGAACAAAAAGATATACAAATTATATTTCGGCTGTCCACTTGGTGACCAGGATAAATCTTGGGCTCCACATGTCATCTGTACCAGTTGTTCCAACAGACTGCGTTACGGGCTAAATCGTCATAAAGCAGCAATGCCATTTGCAATCCCAATGGTGTGGAGAGAACCGTGAGACCCTCTAATCGACTTCTATGTTTGCTGCATCAACAAAAGTGGATTCACAGATAAAACCAAGCACAAAATTGTATATCCCAGCCTCGATTCTGCAATTAGGCCTGTTCCCCACGATGATTCATTGCCAGATCCGGTACGGCCACATGATGGACTTGCTTCTGTAGAAGGTGGTGAGGAATGCGCTGGAGTTGCAGCAAGTTACAACCCCGAATCATCTGATCCTGACTACTTGGCCGATGAAGATTCAGAACCAGAGACCTTTACACAAGCAGAGCTGAAGGATCTTGTTTGTGATCTAAATCTCTCCAAAAACAAAGCAGAACTTCTTGCTTCAAGGCTTAAACAGAAGCACTTGCTTGCAAAGGGTGTAACTGTAACTCACTACAGAAAACTTAATCATAACTTGACAAAGTTCTTTATTAGTGATGGATCACTGTGCTACTGTCATGATATAAACGCACTCTTTAAACATTTGTCACAAAAGCATGTTCCATCTGAATGGCGTATCTTCATTGATTCCTCTAAAAGAAGTGTGAAAGGAGTCCTACTGCATAATAGTAATTCCAAACCAAGTTTACCGATTGCCCTTTCTGTTAACCTAAAGGAGTCCTATGACAACATGAAGTTACTACTTGAAGCAATCCAGTATAACACACACCAGTGGAACATCTGTGGGGATCTAAAGGTCATTGGCTTCCTGATGGGACTGCAAGGAGGATTCACAAAATTTTGCAGTTTCCTATGCCTGTGGGACAGCCGATCTATGTGAAACCATTATGTCAAGCGTGATTGGCTACCAAGAGATACCTATAAGCCCGGAACAAGCCGTGTCAAGTTTCTGCCTCTGGTTGATCCGCATAAAATGTTTCTGCCACCTCTCCATATCAAGATAGGCTTGATGAAGAACCTTGTAAAGGCCATGAGTAAATCAAACTCCATGGGTTTTCAGTACCTTGTTGAGAAGTTTCCAAACATAAGCACTGCAAAAATGAAGGAAGGGATATTTATAGGGCCACAGAACAAGTCTGTTTTGCAGGATGATGTTTTCAAACTATCTCAGCAGCCGAGCTAGAAGCTTGGGATGCATTCAAGTGGCTGTGTGAGAATTTCCTGGGTGAACATAAGTCTCCTACATACAAGGAAGGAGTTCAGAAGAATCTCCTGGATTCATACCAGAAACTGGGCTGTCGCATGTCATTAAAAATACATTGTACTCACATCTAGAATTCTTCCTGGAAAATCTTGGTATGGTGAGTGACAAACAAAGAGAACGCTTTCACCAGGACATTCAGTTAATGGAACACTGCTACCAAGGTTTCTGGAATGAAAGTATGATGGCTGACTACTGCTGGATGCTGTACCGCGACAATCCAGACAAAGAGTACACAAGAAAATCATACTCTAAATCATACTCTAATTTCTGAAGAATCAATGGTACCTGACTAACACTGTTCAGTAAATCTATACCACAGTGCGCCTTATTTTACTTCACACTGAAGATGTATTAACATTCATTGCAATGGTACTTACGTTTTAGTACAAAATACACGCACATACAATGTTAACTATAATATTACTAATAACTCAGGAATTGTACGTGTTAGGGAAAAAATGAAAACAGATCCAAAATCTGCTTGAAAAGTTGATTTAGAAAAGTTTGCTGTGGTTTCTGATGATTATCAAAACTAATTTTTTGTTGACCTGTGTTATTGATCGATGTACTGGTGTTTAAAAGCGGTAACTAAAAACAAAAGGCAAACATTAAAATGGTAGTTTGTGAACTACCAATAGAAGATTTATTACTGTGGGTTACAAGTTAAAAATGTTGCAAATTGCTGGGGTGTATGTTGAGTGCTTTATTGTGCATTGCCAAGTTGGGCATCCATCAGCCAGGAAAGCATGGGAGATTTATATTGGCTGCAGTTTTTAATGCACACAGTGAGAAGTTAAACCAGAGTAAGCAATTTCAGTACAGAAGAGGAGCCGGTACAACTGTGCGCGAATGAAGGGAAGACTGGGGCTCAGGTTTAAAGATAGTTATTGATGATCAGACTAATGCAAGAATCTAAACAGTTAATTCTAAAATATTACATTTGTATTTGCTTTCTAAGGAAAGATATTGCTGCTGTATTTATTTTTACTCCCTATATATAACTTTGTTACAGTTTTTTTAGTTATTGTTCCACTTTAAAAAAAAAAAACTTTACCCATAGGCAACTAATTAAAAATAATATGGGGGTGCTGAGCTTTCCAAGACACTTCATACTATATTATAGAACAGAAAGCACAACATGAACACATCCTGCTAGTCTGACTTTTTGTCCTGGCGCTCCATATTAGTCAGCTTGCACAGTTTTCAATGTTTGCTGTTGGCTTGTACATATTTGCTTTGAATTAGTAAATACCATCCAGTGATGACAAGAAAATTCCTTTAGGACATGCTGCACAGAGTTCCAATTATTCATCAGTGCCAATGTGATAGAATGCTTTCTAGGGACACTTTGCTGGAGAAGAGATATTAGGTCATATTTATGTCACTGTGTGATTTATAACACTTCTTATACATGGTTTGGCAATAAACAGCACATAAAAGAACTGAAAGGATGAACAAAGGATATATGACCCAATATGGCTGAGAATTCAGGGTTTAAATTAAAGTGCTCATTCCCACCATTGCATGAAGGAACTGCAATGCACATTTCTTGTGTTGGTGCACTGTAATGAAATTCTGAATGGGAAACCAACACACCTTGCTGACATATGAAGGTTGTGGTGCGATTCCCAGCTATGGTGTATGCACCTTATGGTTGTCCTGGTACATTAGGATCTTTAAGGTAATGAGCCGCCTTAACCTATAACATTATGTGAATGCACCATAATGGAGTGAATAGGCTTCAAAGGCCTAAATACTGATAACCAATAAAGTGCATTACACAATTAAAAGAATGAATTACCTGCTGTCATAAGAAATAATCTGATATAATAACTGTCCAGTGAGGGTTTAGATCTACTCAGTGATAGATGGGTACTACTATGGCGGACACTGCCTATCTTACAGGAAGTTGACATCATGGCTAATGCAATCTACAGATGGTAAAGTCTTTGAGCCTGATTTATTAATGTTCTCCATGGCTGGAGAGGATACACTTTTATCAGTGAACCTGGGTGATCCAGCAAACCTGGAACGGGTTTCCTAAAAGTAATTTGCTATTTGTTAGCAAATGCTTTTAACCCTGGACCATATCCAATCCAGGTTTGCTGGATCACCCAGATTCACTGATGAAAGTGTATCCTCCCCTGCCTTGGAGAGCTTTATTAAATCAGGCCCTATGTGCTCGGCAGTTCCTATACTGGCTTGCAGTATTGGACTATTGGATGCAAACTAGCAATTCCTAGCAGTCAGGTGCGACCTTTTACCCATCTGCCAAATGTGATGCCAGGTTTACTGCAATAATAGGACAAGCACAGGGAGGGTACTTACCATGGCTGGACCTGTCAGTGCAGGTTATGAAGAAGTAGAAAAAACCTGAAAACCAGAAATATTTTGGAAAGAATGAAACATCAATCCAACAATACCATAACACAAACTAGCCATAGAATGTGCTGTGCAGCATGCAAGACCACAACACACCTCATCACAGGCATCCCACACAGGACACGCCCACACTGTGATTGACAGCTTCACTGACCCGGGAAGGAAAGCATGTAGGACCAATCACCTATCAACCACGTGGAGGGGCGTGGTCGAGCGATTCCAAAATAACAGTCCCTTGTCAGAGAGGGAGACAGGAGGCCAGAGGGGAGCTGAGGAGGGGGTGAGACGCTGCTAACACCGGAGGATACCCAGACACTGCCAACACCAGGTAACGGGGGGATACCCAGACACTACCAACACCGGGTAACCGGGGGATACCCAGACACTGCCAACATAGGGTAACGGGGGGATACCCAGACACTGCCAACATAGGGTAACGGGGGGATACCCAGACACTGCCAACAGGGTAACGGGGGGATACCCAGACACTGCCAACACCGGGGGATACCCAGACACTGCCAACAGCGGGTAACAGGGGGATACCCAGACACTGCCAACAGCGGGTAACAGGGGGATACCCAGACACTGCCAACAGCGGGTAACAGGGGGATACCCAGACACTGCCAACACCGGGTAATGGGGGGATACCCAGTTACTGCCATTACTGGGTAACGGGGGGATACCCAGACACTGCCAACACCGGGTAACGGGGGGGATACCCAGACACTGCCAACACCAGGTAACGGGGATACCCAGACACTGCCAACACCGGGGGATACCCAGACACTGCCAACACCGGGTAAAGTGGGAACACAAACACTGTCATCACTGGGTAACGGGGATACCCAGACACTGCCAACTCTGGGTAACGGGGATACCAGGGGGACACACATAACATTAGGTACCTGGGGGATACACCACGGAGACACATAGACTCCGCCAGGTAACAGGGGGATACCGGGGTGACAAAGACACTGCCAACACCAGGAAACAGGGATACACCCGGGGGACACAGACACTGCCAACAGCGGGCAACAGGTAGGTTACACCAGAGGGACACCCAGAGGCCACTAGATAACGGGGAGTCACAGACACCGTCTGACACCTGGTAACGGGGAGATACACAGGGAGGTTACACAGAGACCGTCAGGTAACACGGGGGGATACACAGAGAACGTCAGGTAACACGGGGGATACACAGAAGTCGTCGGGTAATGGGGGGGGGGGCAGTGGGTACAGAGAGATTGTCATTTTTACAGCGTAGTTTATACAGATACAATGGTGTTATGTTGTTTTCTTACATAAATAAATCCTTTGTAAACTCTGATTAAATTATACATGTATGATTTATTTTCTTTAGGTCTAATGATGAAGTGGCTGGTTCATGCTTGTTGTCTGGCACTGATTATATTCTTCTGTGCAAGCCATGAATCCTGTGTCCCCAAGCCTATCATTGATGAAGACGCACAGTTCTGCAGGTGTGTGGGGTCAGCTGCTGATTTCCCTGCCATAACATGCTTACATGTAGTGATAATACAGTGGGTTTGTATAAACTAGACTGGAACTCGCCCATCTATCATTTTACAAAGTAGTAAAGAATGAAAACTGCAGATGCTGCATTTTCAAGGTAAACACAGCACATGCATTTCTATTTTGACAAACTGCATTCTGGGTGTGCTTAGGTGATTGTGATTCAATGCCTGCTTATCAGAAAGAAAAAAAATGATTATAATAGTACATGAGCTGTTATCCCTATCCAAGAAATACATATTTCCAAAGTTGTTGTAACTGAATTTACTTTCTAGAAGATCCATTTCAGCTACATGTTCTCAGGGTAGGAGAACATCTTGTCATATGATTCAGTGCCATGAATCCCCTCCTCACTTTTCACATTGTTTTCTTTGCCTTTCTTTTTCTTTACATTCCCTTTTTTATTCCCTTCCTTTTTTCCCCCTTCCTTTCTTTCTTTTCTTTCCCTCTCATTTCTTTTCCTTCTTTTCTTTACCTTCTCTCTCATCCGTCTCTTTTCTTTCCCTTTCCTTCTTTCCCTTCCATCTCTGTTCTTTCCTTTTATCTTCTTTCCCTTCTCTTTTCTTTTCTTTCTTTCCCTTCCCTCTCCTTCTTTCTCTTCCTTCTCCTACTCCTACTGTTTTAAAGATCTATACCAGTGAATTATACTAATCACAATTTAGTAACTATGCAGTACTGTGTCTTTGCTTTGCCAAAAATGTTAGAATGTACTTTACAGATGTTTCACCTGTTTTTTTTTTTTTTACATCTTACAGTGTGGACCTTCAAGTAAATTTCCCAGGAATTGGCAATGTTGCCTGTCAGCATATCCCTGCCTGTAACCACTATATCCAAAAGCTGGTGAACTCCTGGGACATGCCAGAGATTACTTACACTAATGCCAAAACGGTAAGGACATCCTCTTGATTAGTTTATTGTATAAACCAGAGGATACATGCATGGAATAAATACATAGATCACTTAATGTTTAAAAAATAAATGAAAAATAGGGGGGGGTGAGCTGAAAATACCATTATAGCATATTAGAGAAGAACTCTTTACCAGTACCACCGTGCTTTACTAAATACATTTAGGCTCCAATATGGGCAATGTTTGCGCCACTTACTTAGCACTGGCTTAGATGTTGGATAGTTTTGTGGCATATAGTACAAAGTTTGTGTGCTGCCCTTATTACCTAAACTGGTAGCCAGCTGTTCTTGTAATCCATCCTGGCCTGTAGAGAGAAGGTCCAGCCATACAGACTATTCTAGATAACATTCCATACATAGATAAGAGACATATTTTACATATTTAACCAACAAATTTACAATATCATTAGTATGGAAATGGATGAACAATACTTTGATATGCTCTGCTATCTACAAACAATATTTTAGGAAATCCAGTGAGCTATACCTTATTTATAGTAAGATGGTAATGCATCTGTTTTCAAATTTTAATTATTTCAAATTAATTATAATCAGAATCATAATCATCATTATTTCATTAATTATAATCAGAATAGTGAGCCAAGATGGGAAAATGAAAAAAAATAGAAGGGGGAACATTAGAGAATTATGTGACTGTGGCTTACAACTAGCTACCACTGTTATTTAGCAGTTACATCTATTTTATATATTAGTAATTTGTTGGCACACAATAATAAATATTTATTTATAATGTCTCTTGATTTTTTTTTCTGTGTTTACAACTTTGGTTAATCCCTATTATAATGTTTTACTTTTTTTAAGGAGAGGAAGAAAAGAGGAACTTTCTCCTTACTCTTCAGAAAAAGCAATACATTAAAACTATACCCTTTTGTAAACATCATTAATTTTTTAGTCTTGGAGGCTTTTGCAAAGGTTAATAAGTCTTTTAATAAAGACATGTTGGTAGCAGTGTAGTAATCTACAAGAACTAATTATATTTCAGCTATCTTCAGTTAATTAGCCTACAGTATACAGTATTGTACACTTTTTATCTTAATAAATAAAATAACAGAGCTGTCAATGTTTACAACATGATTTGCAGATTTTTGTCCACTAGGTGTCACAATTGTTGCATAGTGCTGCATTACACTGGCAAATACATTGGGCCTGATTTATTAAAACTCCACGCTGAGTGAAGCTGAATGATCCAGCAAACCTGAATTGGATTTTCTTAAAAGTCATTTGCTATTTGTTAGCAAATGTTATTAGTTCTGGACCAACTCCATTCCAGGTTTGCCTGGATTGCCT
Source organism: Pyxicephalus adspersus (assembly GCF_032062135.1). Taxonomy (NCBI): domain Eukaryota; kingdom Metazoa; phylum Chordata; class Amphibia; order Anura; family Pyxicephalidae; genus Pyxicephalus; species Pyxicephalus adspersus. The sequence goes on from NC_092859.1 coordinate 19,643,832, forward strand.
AGCTTCACTGATGACAGTGTATCGGGTAGGCATCCCTGGAGGAAAGAACATTTTTTTTTAAGGAGATAACATTAAAAAGTAAAAGTAGTGTAGTAAGTATATTCTAATCAATGATTCCCCCAACTCACTCCAGGCACCCAAAGCCACCTTAGCTCTGGATACAAACAGCCTTGAAACATTCTCCTTTTCTCCATCTCACGTTACAGCATGTTGTGGTTGTCATTGCAACACAGCACACCCACAAAGCAACCAATAATAATAATAATATATAATTTATCACATATACAATCACCACATCCTTCCTGGAGAAGGACAAATCAGTCCCTGCTTCCTTGCTAGTGTCTGCTTATAGCTTCTATTGAACAGAAGTGCACCTGTCAGTGGCAGTAAAGACAGAAAAAATTAGGTCTCCCTGTCAAAGGACCGATATGGTGATCACAAACTAATCTATTGCCACTCCCCGGTGTATATATTCCATTGGGTTTTATGACAATTTGTGTAAGAGTGATAATTCAATAACACAGATACAGGGGCATGGCCTGAGCAGATAGTCATTTCTGGGCACCCGAACACAGAATTTTCTCTTGAACAGGCAATGGAATGTGTAGACTGACCCTCGGGGTATCTTCAAGTTGATGTTTTGGGACTAGCAGTCATTTCTGAAGCGGGCCCATTGGACTTAATAGGCTGCATGGTGCTGTGTAGCCCAAGCACCTGAAAGCTTTGTGGTCTTCATTCCGTTACCCTGACCTGACTAGATCTACACTCCTATGGACAAAGACAACTTCTCAGGGCAGTTTCCCTCTGCTTTATTGTTGAGTTTCTTGACCATGTTGCCACATAGTCTGTATAGTCAGGAACTGCAATATGTGATACTACACTCCGGTCTTTCTCAGTGGGCTAGTTTGCTGCGGATCTTAGTGAGGTCCAGCTAGATGTGGCCTGCAAAGTGGATGATATAGCTTCACACTCTCTCCACTCCTGCATCCCAGATCTAAAGACTGTAATGTAACAGAAATTCCCATAACCAACACTTGGCTTATCTGTGTTGCTCCATTGAGACCCTTCTCTGTTTTGGAAAACCTCTTGAAGATTGGTACATCAGGGACAATTCATAGTCATATGCGACTAACACACTCTAAGGACAAACTCCATGCAGATAGTGTCCTGGCCGAGATTCGAACCTGTAACCTATCGTTGCAAAGGCCAGAGTGAGCCAAATCGTTGCAAATCATTGAGCCAATTTTGCTGCTAATTATTATTTGTTCTGATTTCTGTATTGCAGATAATTTACCAAAGACAAAAAAGGTAGATTAATAAAATGTCGCTGGTACCAGATTTGTGCATTGGGCCCACCCTTTACAGTTCTGGCAAAGTACTGAAACAAGAATATGGGCAGCTCATAGATTTTACAGGCCAATAAACATAACAAAGCTTTCTCTATGGACTTCCCCCTACACCTCTTGAAGAATTTCTTTGAAATGTTATTCTTCCCAAAACTTCTGCCAGGTCATGTGATTGAAAGTATGTGAAAGAAGAACAACGGATTGTCCCTCTCAGGGCAGCATGGGAGATTAAAGAGGGAAGTTGATTGGTTGGACTGTGAGAACAGTTCTTCCATCAGACCTTTTGATTCTGCTGCCTACAGAATTTTGTGTAATCCATTCAGTTCTGTGGCTTTCCTGGAAAACTGAAAATCCCACGCCTGTACCACCCTGTAACTGCAACTGTAAATAAAATTAAGCGAAGCACAGAAATGGAATGATGGGGCCTTAGTGGGTTTATGGACCTTTAGACTTGAGGGTTTGGCACCAAACTGGCACAAAGCCAGTATATAATAAAGAAGGAATTTTTTTATTCAACTTATGTTTAGGATCTTCAATAAGCTCTGAGCTTGCCATGCATATGGGAGACATGGTCCTTGGCTATGGCCGGTGCATTCCCCACCCCAAGCAGACCACAGGTTGGGGACTGCTGTGTTAAAACACTTGGCTGATACATTTTGAGCCCATTTCCTGGCACAGCCCCCTCCCATCTTGCTTGTCATAGCATTCTCCTATTCTAAGGGTGTCCGCTCCTCTTTCTCTCCCCTGCCTATATAACCTTATATAGCATGCAAAGGAAAACTGAAGGGAGATACTGTAGAAAGTCACCAAAAAGCGGACCTATACACACAATATTGTCTATACCAGCTTTCTGAAAAGTTTTTCCCCCACTAAGCCTTTTCAGGTATCGGGGTATATCCCTGCTGAAACTGACCTGCCAGATGCTGTCATTTGCTGCAGCATTGTCAGATGTATTTTACTATTTAGCTTTAAATAAAAGAACTGCAGAAGTAAGTCTGCTAAAAAATGTGGATAGAAGATATAGTCACAGAATTTTTCAGAGATAAAAGGGGCCAGATGCATTGACTCTTTAAAACAATACACTGCGTTTTAATTAGATAACATGTTCAATTTAAATTGGTATAAGTGGATCTGCACAAAAATGAAGAATGTTTGAAAATCCATGTGAAACTGGCGATGTTACTCTTGTCCATTTATTGCTAAACTTTTTACATTCTATTTTTGCCATATTATTAACTTCTGTGTTCTCCCCAGCCCCTTCCAGCTGGGGGCTCTACCCAGCACTTTTCAGTAACCACCTGACTGTTTTTGGGTGGTTATTGATGAACAATAAAGGGGCTGCCACCTACAATTTTTTCCTACCCAACTTAAAATAATTTCTGGATTGAACACTGAACTTGAATCAGGACTGACATGGCTGGAATAAGTTGTGCTGCAACTCCCAGAGTCAGGAAGTGATGGGATGAAAAAACCAGCAGCAAGCTGCAGCCTGATGACTATAAAAGATTTTGTAGGTGTATTATAGCAAAAGTAAAACAAATAAAAAAATAAAACACAGAAAAAATATTTTTCATTTTCTTTTCACTACTATTTTTTTAAATGATTTTTTACTTTGCCTGCAGTTCAGTGTATAATGTGTAGGAGTGGAAGCTAGTGCCAGAATAAGGCATGCATACTCACCAGCCAAACTGTGGCTGAATGAAGAAGACACAGTGGAAAAAGCATTGGGAGTAAGTTGCTGGGACGGTTAGGGAGTGGCGAGGGAAAGCACAGCACTGTCATTCCTGGAGAATAGCAAACTAAGAGAAAGTATAGTGTGTATACTTTTACATTCTGGAGAGTGCTGCTGACCTCCAAATCCTCTTTGAGATTCCTTTCCTAGGTTCCTGAGATTCCTAGTTCCAAAATAGTTGAAAGAATCATAAAGGACCCTTAAAAAGTACCACAAAGAATCTTAGTTTTACCCTTGTAGTTGATTCCAATGCATTTTTCTAAAATGGTGACATTTTACTGAAATCTCCATTTTTTTATTAAATATATTGGAAAAAATGTTACTAATTATATATGTAAAAAATATTTATGGGAAACATTTCCCTGGATTTGTAGTTCTGTTTAACCAGTCTTATGATTCATACAGTGCACCCAAGTCCTTGCCCGTGCAGAAACAACACCACAACACGTACTCATCCTGCTGATTGGACAATGAAAGAGCAGCAGAGGAGTAATGTATTGTCACTGCTCTTTCACTCCTGGCAGTGTGTTCCCTATCATTATAGGGTATTGGTATTGAGAGAAGTTTAGCCTAATGGGAATTTAAGTGACCATAAAGAACCTTAGATAAATTCTTGATCTGATCATCCATGCCCAGTTATAATTTTTAATAATTGCACACTAGGGAGTAATGTATAAGACACTGCAATGATCTATGTGACAATGACACCTGGACTGTCAATGAAAGCAAATATTTCCTGAGTTGCCATAGCTTATATACTCTGGCTCCATTTTTTCCTCGTTTTGCGCCTTGCAATAGATATGCATTGAAAGTGCTCGGGTGAATGAGAAGTTCATACTGCTGGCCTTGCCAAGCTCAGCATTCACTCAAAGCTGATAAATGGTTGCGATTCCCAGCGTCCACTCCCTGATATATGGATCACATTAACACGGCTGCTGAGCTCACTTTATTCCTCGCCAGACACTGACACCATCAATCTCCAGTAGGGGAGCCATGGAGAAGAGCCGAAAGATGGCAGCTTCTAGTCTGGGTTAAAGAGGAACTATATAGTATTTGTAATGTTTTTATATTGAGAACAATTTTTTTTGTATAGTTTATTAAGTATATATACCACAATGCCACATTTACTCTCATTACATATGAAGGCTGTGCTAATTGTGTAACTGCAAGCGTCTTGTCTGAAATCAGTACACTCTTCTGACTATAATGACATGAACACTTTTAATGCTCCTTGTAGCCAGATACCATGGGATTTTTGTCTAGGCTGGGCTGCTTAGAAGTAACCGCCTTATTTTCATGGAAATAAAGAGGTACTTTTTTTAATTACAATTATTATTTGGTAATGCTGTCATGTGTACTATGATTCATGCAAATAGTGAATTTCAATAGCCAATTTTAGGATTTGAAAGTAATCAGATTCGGATTTCACTTTGTTAGTAAAGGTTTACCTTCCCCAAGTGGGAGGCTTAGACCTGGCCCTTTAGCTGACCCTTGCCGATCTTTTTGCCCTTCTAGCATCAAGACTCATAAGGTCAAGGAAGCTGAAAGTAAAGGATGAAGGTAAAGGCTTTTTCTGGCAAACTTAATAACGGGCACCCTGTGGTACCTGCACTTGGGTGAGAGTTTTGCATTTAACCCTTTATCCTTTGCAATATGGTAGGCAAAGGATGTAAGGTGCTGCCATGCGTGGTTTTCATTTTACAGAGCCAGATTCAGGCACTACAATAAAAGTGAATTGGCACCCCACCACCACTTTGACGGGGGTGTCCCAGGCTTACCTAAATTCTGTGTAAGCCTGAAGATTGTAGAGAGACGTAGAGAGGCAACACTTTATCAAAGCCTACCTTCAAGAATGTCATTAGAACATGAAGACTTTGGTCAGAGGTCAGGCCCAAAATTGTACCAAACAGGACATACATCTCTGGACGCTTTATTAGGTCTATAATATCTATAATATATATCTATAAATTGCAAAATATATTATTAAATATATGCAAAAATCAGCTGATTGCTTGGTAGTGCAGTTAGGCATGTAGATATTATCAAGACAACCTGCTAAAGTTTTAACCAAGCATCAGAATGGGGAAGTAAAGTGACTTTGGCTGGAATGAATATTTAAAAATCACAGCAGGTCAGCAAATTTTACAGAGAATGGTCTAAAAAATGTGAAATATCCCGTGCATGTGTGTATCCCGTGCATCCCGTGTACAATACCTTGAAACAGATGGGCTACAGCAGCAGGAGACCTCACTGGCTTAAGACCACTCTAAGAGCAGGGATCGAGGCTACAGTCTACGTGGGCTTACTGAATTAGACAAATGAAGATTGGAAAAATGTTGCATGATCTGATGAGTGTCAATTTCTGTTGTGACATTGGTAGAGTCAGAAAAAGTATGAACGCCTGGATCCTATCCTGTGTCAATTCTTCATCCAAATGTAACATTGTAGACTGGTGGTGTAAAGGTATGGGGGATATCTTCTTTGCACACTTAAATACCACATTCTATCATATTATTCTTGCTGACCATGTCCATCCCATAGCTGCAGTGTGCCCATCTTCCAGCAGGACAACGCAGCATGCCACAAAGTTTAAATCATCTCAAACTGGTTTCTTGAATATGTCAATGAGTTCACTATACTCCAGTGACCTCACCAGATGTAATAGAGAAGCTTTGGGGTGTGGTAATAGGGGAGATTTGGATCATGAATGTGCAGGAGGATCAATACTGCCCTGTAGAGAGTAGGGGAACAGTAGCACTGCAAGAGGGGGAGTAGTAGGATGGGGAGCCAATAGTGTTCAGCAGAGGGGTGGTAACAGTAGTGCCCAGCAAGTAAGAAAGGAATAGCTATCCCCAACGGAGGATAGGGAGACAATAATCTCCCGTGGGGAGTCCACAGATAACTATGGTACCCAGTGGGAGAGGGCTAAACATTGGTGCCAGGGAAAATGCTTGCCTTGCTTGGATATCTGTGTTCTGTGCTGCTGCTGTCCTTTATCCTTCTGCTATCAAGACTATACAGACTCAGATACAGATCAATCTGCTGCAAAGTCTGTATAAAGCTTGAGCTGCGGGACGTAACTTGGACTCGAGGAACCCCAGGATTGTGTTGAAATCCCTGGACAGTCAAGTGGAATCGGACGGTTGGAGGGAGGTATGGCAACAACAATAATATAAATTTAATCTTTTCCCCAGCTTGAATAATGTTGTCCCCATGCCAGCTGAAAAAAAATGCAGTGGTTTTCTGTCCCTTTGACCTTCCAAAACTAGAACAGAAAATGAAATCTTTGTTGGGACCAAGACAACAAAAAAAAAGCATAGAAGAAATTCTGACCTTTCCCTGAACTTTTCAAAATGGAAAACGTTGGCTGTAGTGGGGCTTAAAATTAGGACGTGTGATTTATAGATAACATGCAATGCAGATATGGACGGAATCAACTGTTTGGTGGTTGCAAATGGCAATAAGAACAGGTTCTCGATGTTTTTTTTTCCAGTTATATCAGTTTTTAGCTTCATTTAGTTGAAAAAAAACATATTGCTATAATAGTGTAAAAATAAATGTAAGAATATAGTAGTTCTGGAACTTTTGTTAGAAAACACAGTATCACTGGAGTTCCCTTTTATATACATTGAAATGTGCAGATGCATGCAGAGTCACTGGGAGCAGAATTTCACCATAATGAAGAATATAGTATCACCCTATCACCTCTCTCTAGCCAGATTGTCTGAGAAAACCTTTTCCCCATATAACAAAGTATTAATCAAAGCTTCCCTTTCCCCATCCACTTCTGCGGTATCTTCCATTCGGCCCCCGCAAGCAGGGGAAGCCTGAGTGGTTTTCTCCATAGCGGAGGAGGATGCAGAGCTGGAGCTGACAGGGAGGGGGCAGTGGGAGAATTCCGTACCCCTCCGCCTCCACTCGGACAGATACCTGAAAGAAATCAATAGAATTCTAATGAGCTGTGTATGTGTTTCCCTGCTGCTGCTTCCAACGTAACAAGGATGGTGATACAGCTTCTCCTCAAACCTGGCACCCCTCAGAGCTATAGCTATCATTTACACACATTTATGAGCTTTCCTTAAGTGGAACTATGGTCAGGACAACATGTATGATTCAGACTGTCACTACCATTAACATGACAAGTCAAATAAAAGTCCCCCCTTGTATTATCTCTGATATTACCTGTTGACCCCTCTAGTACGTCTGTTACTTTTCAACTTCCATTTAAAATAATAAATATGTCCAGTAAAGGTTGCAGTTAGATTGATGAGACCATTAACATGGACAAGGGAGCTTGCAATGGTCATCTTTGTATTATTGGTAAAACCTTTAACACAACAAAAATGTTATAACTGCTTAAAAAGTTAGCTGGAGGAATTCTTTAATTTGTTATTCACATATGGGCTTTACATCTAGCACTAAACTGTTCATAGATTGACAATTGTACAGAACTACAGAGATAGGTCCTGGATTGAAGTATGTTTCTTACCTATATAGGGCATGGACCTATTAAGCAGAGTGTGTACTAGGGAAGGAATCCAGATATAGGGAAAAGCAACTCGGGGTTGCTATTTGTTAATTGTGGGATGGGAAGGAAGAGGCCTTGATCACCTCTACAAAAAAAGAAGTTTTGACTGTTTGCTGGCCTTCCCCTTCGCCCAGATACATACCTGGACGGGGTGCACACTGAGTCAGACAGGAGGCCTGGGCCATAAACAGTACCAGTGTGCTATCAGAGGAGTCTCTGTTGTGAAATAGCACCAAGCAAGCTGGAAACAATCATGGAGGCTAAGCTTTGTGTTGAAATGCTGTATTCATTGTGCCTGAACGTGGAACTAAACCTATTCAACTCGCCTAACTGCGCTTTATCGCAGAGCGCCGCCATTTGCCTTCTCTTCTTTCTCCCTGATGATCTTCAGCAAACTTGATTGCCCTTTTCACTGGAAAACCAAAGCTGACACTGCGCACAGACAGCTCAGTTTTGTTGCCAGAAACCTGGAGCGATCAGGCAGGTAAAACAGATTAATGCAGAAGGGGCATCGCCTGTCCTGACCAAGCATTTGCAATCTTAGTTCCACTAGAAGGCTACTTTATGAACTATGTGTCATTGAACTAACTGTAAACATTTAAGGACAGGTAAACTGTTGATTGTTATCGTTCTGCTCATGCGCCTCCCTCCTTGCCTGTTGGTCAGCGGTTGCTCACAAGAATGTGCATGTGTGACCATGCACAAAGCTTTATGCACTCTTACAGTCTTATGCGCATGTGCGTACTAAAGGATACACCCAGCTTTATGCACAAACAAAAGTGCAGACACGCATCAAATGTGAAAAGGACCATTTAGCCCTTATGAGGGCTATTTAAGTCTCTCCTGTTCAAGTTCAAGTTACTGGATCCTCAGCCTGTTACCTGCTATTCTGCTCAGCATTCCCTTTCTCTGATGTTCTGGATTCTGACCATGGCTTGACCTTTGACTTTGCCTTTTGATCACTGCCTGCCCTGATCTCACCCTTTTTAACTCCTCTGATTTCTATGTTCCAGTCTGCCACCTGCTCAACCAGATATTTCTACACTAAAGCTGTCTGATCCTCATTGTCTCTGGTGGGGAGAGCTTGGGGGCCGATACCTGGGGACCTGGAGTTCAGTGGCCACTGAAAATACCAGCTAATCACTCCTTGCAGAGTGCTCTATGCTTCTATACACTTTATTCACTTAACAACCTGATTTTAGCTTTTTAGTATTTTAGATTGGCTTTAAAGCAAAGATTGGAGCTTTGTGTATCTTTCAATGAAACTGTAACATTACCCATTTTGCATACATTACATAGGATTCAATACATAAGAAAATTTAATGAGGAGAATAAATTGACCTTTAGAAGGTCTAATAAGGCATACCATCAAAATTTTATTTTTATTATTTTTTTTTTTATAAAAGTTTTATTTTATTATACCATCAAAAAGTTTTTATTCTACTCAAACTGATTTTCTTTGTGCTGATTCTGTATTACTTTTTTGAGTTGACTGGCTTGGTAAATCTCTTGCCAAATCCTTATCTCACGAATATCCCAACTCTGTCTACTTGTCAATGCAACTTAAGCTGCGTACACACGTCAGATTTTTCTCGCCCGATAATCGGCATCGGCCAGATATCGGGCGAGAATCTGGTGTGTGTACAGTCCGCGTCGTTCATCGTCTGTGGATCCGTCCTGGCGAATCCACGAACGATGAACGATGACCGATCCTAATGCAGGGGAAGGGGGAGAGCGCGCAGCAGGGTGCCGCTCCATCACTCTCCCCCTTCCCTCTCCATAGAGCAGAACCGTGCTGTATGTACAGCACCGCTCATGCATCGTGTAGTCCTTTGTCGTTGGAAAGGATCGTGAAAGATCCTTTCCAACGACAAAAATTGCACGTGTGTTTGCAGCTTTACTCAATGCTACTTACTGTTTTACTTTTACATTAAGGAGAAAGATGATTGAGACTACATAACAGTGAAGCTGTCCAAGAAAGACGTTTGTGGTGATACTGGAACTTCTCTGAGTGTCAAAAGGTCTGACCTTGGGGTAAATTTGCTGTCTTAAATGTCCAATAAATTTCCATTTGTAATCTTTCTCACTGTAAAATGATGGACTTCAGATTGTTGGAAATGCCATTAGAAACCACTCAAGATTAATGTGAAACAACAACTGCTTCTGATTATTGCTGATGTCCTTCCTCCTTGGCATTATCTTAACACACACTTGAATGCTCCAGACCAGCAAACAGCCAAAACTTCTTTTTTTTTGTAGAGGTGATCAAACTTGTTTATAATCAGTTAATCAAGTGAATTGATTAGTAGCACCTCACTGTTACTTAACCTCCTAATTTCTATGAAAGTGGTAAGGGTGAACCTAATTTTCCACACAATGATTCTGCATGTTGTTAGATAATGACATGTAATAATGTTGTGTCCTGATTTGCCAAACCTTAAAATTTGAAAAAGGTGTACTTTTTCTCATACATTATGTATTACCGTATTTTTTGCCGTATAAGATGCACTTTTTCTTCCCCAAAACTGGGGGGGAAACGTTGGTGCATCTTATACGACAAATACCGTGTTTCCCCGATTTTTTTATAAAAAATAAGATACTCACCCGATACCCGATCCTGTGTGTGTCTCCTCGATGCTGGCTGCAGTGTGTGTCTCCTCCTGGCTGCAGTGCAGAG
>NC_092859.1:19654600-19722737 GCF_032062135.1 Pyxicephalus adspersus
GAGTGATCAGAAGGGGAATTTGAATGGCACATGAGTGATCAGAAGGGGTATTTGAATGGCACATGAGTGATCAGAAGGGGAATTTGAATGGCACATAGTGATCAGAAGGGGAATTTGAATGGCACAGTATTTGGTTCAGAACCTTTTTTTTCTAGATTTTCCTCTTTTAATATTGGGTGCGTCTTATATTCCGGAGCGTCTTATACGGCAAAATATACGGTACATAATGTGCATTGTCCACAATCCTACCCACCACTGCCTCACTATATACACTCACTGGCCAAATCTTTTAGTAAATCTGTTCAACTGCCTATATAATGCAAATATCTATTCAGCCAATCACATGGTGGCAACTCTGAATTTAGGCATGCAGATATTGTTGGGACGAACTGTTGAAATTAAAAATGAATATAGAAATGGGGACAAAATGTGATTTAAAGTTGACGCAAACCCAAAAATCAACACTTACCTTCAATCCTGCAGATCAGTTGATCCCTTGGGAGGTTTCTTCCATCAGGTCCCGCATCGTCCCAGTATCAATCTTCGGCCCGGCGTAGAGAGAGCGCCAGGTGCCAACATCTTCTCCTCTCTTCTTCCATGTTCATCTTCCTATGTCACCCACTGCACAGGTGCAAGATCGGGTCACTAAGATTGGGAAAAAACTTGACGATCCCACTGCGCATTTGTGACATCAACATTTTTTTTCCCTATTAAAGAGTTGTAAAGGGTTGTATACCCTTTCATGTAAAGTAAAAATTCTGAGTTTAGGTACGCTTTAAGTAACTCTTAACATGGGATGGTTGGTGGTGCCAGGTGGATTGGTCCGATCATATCAAGAACTGATCTGTTGGGATTTTCACACATGACCAGCTTTATTGTTTAAGGAGAACAGTCCAAAATAGATTAAAAGGAAAATACCCAATGAGTAGCAGTTATCTGGGTGAAAATGCCTTGTTGATGCCAAAGGTTAGAAGAGAATGGCCAGATGGGTTTGAGCTGGCAGTTATTCAAAAAGCCACTCAATACAACCAAGGTATGTAGAAGAGAATCTCTTAACCTCAAACCTTGAAGCATATGGGTTAGACCACACTGGGTGCCACTCCAGTCAGCTGTGAACAGACTCTTGAGGATACAATTCTCATGAGCTTACCAAAATTAGACAAGTAAATATTGGCAAACTTTGCCTGGTCTAATAAGAATTGATTTCTGCTGCAACATTGGGATGGCGGGGTCAGAATTTGGCACCAAAAACTGAAAAGTGAAAGAATGGATCCATCCTGCATTATATCAACAGGCTGGTTGGTTGGGGATATTTTCTTGACTTACTTTGGGTCCCTTAGTACCAATTAGGCATTGTTTAAATGCTTCAGCTTTCCTTTGTATTGTTGCTGAACATGTCTATCCCTTTATGACCACATTGTATCCATCTTTTGATAGCTACTTTCAGCAGAAAAACTCACAATGTCACAAAACTTGGATACCCTGAAACTAGTTTCTTGACCATGGCAGTGAGTTAGCAGCAACTGTGTTATGATGTCATGTCAATATGGACCAAAAACCCCAAAAATTGCAAAATCTTCGCAATGAAGAATTACGTCAGTTCTGATAGCAAAAGTTTTTTTTTCAGGGGGGGGGGCAGTGGTTGGTCCAATGTGCAACAATTGGTAGCAATGTGTACCTAATAAAGTGGCTGGTGAGTGTATGTGTATAATAATATAATTAATAATCCCCATTTATAATGTGCTGGCATATTAAGCAATGTTGTACATTCATTTCCTTAACTTTTGCTGTGTGTTTTAGTTCAGTTAACCACTGCTTATATATAACCAGAACATCAGTTTTGGGTACAGCAAACCTTTAGTGACATGGAATAGTTTTTCTTATTTCTGGCATGTAAGCAGTTAATACAGTTTTACTCTAATAGGCATGTTGGTGGGTGAGACTGAAGATACCATGCTCCACCATCTCCCACAATGCCTTGCAGTGTTGCCATGCACTGCCTGTGAGCTGCACACTCTGCATGTGTCAGGTTGAGCAGTTGTCACAGAAACAGAGCTTTAAATAATGCAATTACTGTGAAACGAGAAATCAGACTTGGAGACTGATACTACCTCACCCACCCAGCTCAGACAAGCATTTACTTTGCTCCTTAACTGTGAATTCTTTTTGTGTTCATGGTTCACGCAGAGACCAGCTGCCTGTTCATAAGAATGGTCCCTGAGTTTTTAAAGTTACCTGTAGGGACACAATTTAGGAGCTACCATTGCTGCCTTGGTTTTTTAAAGCTTCAGGGGTGCTAAGAGGTCTAAGAATAAGATGTAATAAGTATGTAGCCAGTAAAGTCTGAATTCTCCTCCATATTTGTTTCAGGTCCGGAATAGGCAAAATAGGGCCCGTCGAAGACATTAAAGAACAACTTCACCTATAATAAAGTTGTGCATGCCACCTAGTAACATTCTTAGCTGCCTCCCTGTTTAAGTGAACCGGGACCTTTAATAAGGACATGCAAAGACTCTATCCATTCCTATGGGTGAGCCTTATTCCACTAAAAGTGTGCAACTGGGCAGGGCCATAGGGGATGTTTTTTTTTTAAAAGGGTAACTAAAGGTGAAATTGTCTTTTTAATTATTAGGTTTGCAAAAGGCATAGAGAATTCAGTCCATCATTGTATAAAGTCCATCCACACAAGCAGGTGCACAGCATTGATCAGTTGACTTGGAGCATGGAGGTTGTATCTGGCTTACTGAACACCCACTTTTCAGGTCCTAGGCTCCTTCTCAGGTTTTTATATGATTGATACGACTCTCTGTTTATGGACATTTTTCTTGGTAGTGTAACAAGAAAAAAAAATCTGATTGTTACAGAATTGCAAACTCAAAGACAATCTTCTGACACTTAAAGACAATTTGACACTTTACAGAATGTCCTTGTGTACTCTATGGGTATATCCAATCCGTACATCTCTGTAGGATAAAGTGAGTCAGATGCAGAAGATTGTCTGATGACAGTGACTCTTCAACAGAGCAAAGAATGAACAGGTAAATAATAAAGATCTTTTCTTAAAAAAAAAAAAAGGACAGGTTCACTTTAAGTAAAACACATTCTAATGTAATCTCTTAAAAGTATGTATAGTTAATGTGAGTACTTTAGATGATTTAGCAAATGCTTTTGTATAAAATTGAACTGAGAAACACTGAAATAATCTTTCTGTATTGTTTTTTACAATTATATCCTATTGTCCTTTTGTTAAAGAATCTTTTGCTGTAACTACAGAAAAAGACGGATGTTATAGGATATTAGCCTAGGGTCCTAACTAGGTGAGGTTGCAGCTTTGTCCCCTCCTTCCCCAGAATCTTTGGGTGACCCTAATTAGATTGTTTGTTTTTTTATACTGACAATTAGGCTTTTTATGACGGAAAAGATCTGAAGAAAAATACTAGAAGATGGAAATGCGTGGACATTGCAGTGTTGGAGGGTGGCAGTTTGCAAGCTAAGTGTGCCTCGATGTTAAAATATTTTGCGTATATTATTATCCATTATTTATAAACCGCCAACATATTACACAGCACTTTACATAGTCCATAGTCATGTCACTAACTGTCCCTCAAAGGGGCTCACAATCTAATGTCTCTACTACAGTCATATGTCATTAACACAGTCCAAGGTCAATTTTTGGGGGAAGCCAAATAACAAAACTGCATGTTTTTGGAATGTGGGAGGAAACCAGAGTACCGAGAGGGTGCTTGGAGCAGACTGTGGGACCATCATTGCCTAATAACATGACTAATGTCTTTTAGGACAAATTTGAACTAAAAATTAGTCTGGCCTTGATTACTATGTACACCTGAGGGACAAATGTCTCTGGAAATTATCTTCCATGATCATTTCCAGTAACAGATGAATGAACATGTGCTGTAAACACAACTCAGTTCTGTTTTATGGAGATGGGGAAGACAAGCAAGCAGCACCCTGCTGTGCTCTCCTCTATCGACATATATAAAGGTTGTTTATTGATCAGTACTGGCGAGGGAGCACTATAGACAGATAATTATTTTGCCTAAAACGCTCATGACCACTCATCTTCATCTTGGACAAGAAAAACTGAATGTGTGTATGTAGCCTTGGGCATGAGACAATTTTCACTTATACTCAGATTGAGAAGTGATTATATATCCATAGACACAAATGGAGCCTGAGAGAATACAAAAATTTGAACTGAAAATATTACTGTACTTTTTAAAGTTACAACCTCAGGACTTTTATTCCTACTCCAGTCCAGTCCTGTGTCCAATGGTCAGTAAGAATACAATTTACATTGTTGGCTAGTGGGAAAATGGCACTCGTACAGATAGCCCAAAAAAGTAATTGGTGTCAGTAAAACTCAGAAGCCCAAACTGTTTATTGCTCAAGGAACCCCTGGCAACTTCTGAAGGAATCCTTATTCAGAAACACTGGGTTAGAGTCTCCATACTTGTTGTGTCTGTGGGAGATTTTCCACCACTTTCTGTCTCTGTGACCCAACAGAAAGTAACTTGATATTTCCTAATGGGATAAATGATGGTAACGAAAACCTGACAGATTGTACCCCATTCACCAGTCCATTTTAAAAGAGCTTTAAATTATAAAATAGAGCTTTTAATGTTGGTCAACTTTTTATGACAGGTTCTCCATAAAGATTTCTGGACCATTGGAGAGCCTACTACTTTCAAGTAAGCTAGAACTGACCCCATAGACTTGCATTGAGGGAAGGGAACAGTGATGCACCATCACTGGACAATACTACCAAGCCTGCAGTGTTTGCATAATGTGTATAATAATGAGCAAATGACTCTTTTAGCTACATACAGGTAGTCCCCAGGTTACATACGAGATAGGGACTGTAAGTTTGTTCTTAAGTTGAATTTGTATGTAAGTTGGAACAGGTACATTATTTTAATAAATGCAATTAGGATAGATGTTTGTCTCAACATATTATAAGGCAGCATGGTGTCAGTTACTGTATAACATCCTCACTGTGAGTTAATCACAAACAGAGCAAACAAAAAACTTTATGGAGCCTAGACATTCATCAACTTCTAGAGCAAGCTGATCTTTGATATGCAAAAAGAAACAACTGCAGAGTTTGGTCTGGGATCACTTGGGTGATCCAGCAACCTGGAATTAATTACTTAAAAAGCATTTGCTAATATATTTGCCAATATTTTTCAAATATTTTCAATTATGTATCAAATCCAATCCAGTTTTGCAGGATCACCCAGGTTCTCCCATAATAGTCTTCTTCTTCAGTCATGGAGAATGTTAATGCATCAGACCCAATATTGACAAATAGGCAAGGTTATTAATAAATATACTAAAACTGATTGGATAAGATTCACTCATGTATTTAATTTTTCTATTAAGAACAAATTTGTGTCCTGGTAATGACCTGCATGATCGGTAAATATCATCTGGTATGTCTTTTATTTTTCAGAAGATCACATGAATTATATTATTGGAATAATTATTTTATACACAGTGTATCTGCTGAAATGACTTTGATTTCCACTGTTCCCTATTTCTGGGTGTCTTGTGCTTTTACTGCCTGTAACTGATCTTCCTGTTTTTACTCACAGTCTTAGAAAGCTCAGTGAGCGGTATCTATGTTCCACAGCGCTCTGCACACTTACATAGGGGGTTGGGAACAGATGGGGCCCTTTAATAGCCATTTTCAAACAATATGGTGTTTAAGCTGTTTTATTGCCAACTGCAAGATTCATTGGGCCTCATATTAAGAAATGGAGGAATATGGAATGTGTTACTTACAGCAACTGGTCAGCTGCTTGCTCTTGTTTTCTTTGCTGAACTGGAAAAAAAAGACAGCTTAATAATAATAATATTAATAATTAATATTATTATTATTAATAATAATAATAATAATAAACAAGATTTATATAGCGCCAACATATTTTGCAGTGTTGTACAATACATAGGGCTTGCATATGACAGATAGATACAGACAGTGACACAAGAGGGAGAAGATGACCCTGCCCCGAAGAGCTTACAATCTAGGAGATGTAATTGTGAACACTGAGTGAAATCTATAGTATTTCGTAAAAATATAATTTCAGTCTTGTCCTGGATATTATTAGCCACTAGGCTACTCTGCCCCAAACCATTATTTGTTTTTGTTGAATGCTTTACGTATTGCATTCCAACACCTCACACGGACATTTTAAGTCCCCTTGTCCTTGCTAGATGGATATTTATCTGATCAGTTGGTGGATATCTTGATTGGCTATTTAAGGCTTGTGTATTACATGTGTGCATCACCCAATACAGAGGGCCCACCAGAGAGATAACACTGGGGAACTCATTTTTTGTTAAGTTAGATCTTACACTTGTTTTTTTACTAATTTTTGGGTGGTGAATATAGAAATACTAAAAAACCCCAGTTTTTTGCTATCACATCCAGTTTTTACGATACAGGGTACCCTCCATTTTTGCCATAAAACATACAAATTTTACATACAATGAAAAAATAATGAAATAATAACTTGAATGTACTGTTTATTTAAATTTTATTTTGTTAATACAAAGGATTTATCGTTACTCTGACATTTTTTTTAAAACATTTGAAAAATAATCAGGTAAGCAGTTAGGGTAAAAATTTATGCCTATAGCTTTTCCTGGAGTGTTCAGTGTTAGGACAATCCCTCCGGATGCTCCAACAATAGTCAGCCATCATATGTAGATCCCATCTACCCTGATACCGTCCTTCCATGACCTTCAAATCTTGGTGGAATTGTTCACCTTGCTCATCACGGACTATACCAAGGTTTTCCTGGGAAGTTAGTAAGATGGCTTTGCAGAAAATGCACCTTGATGCTCATATTGCAACCAAGCATTTTGTAGCTCTCCAAGAGTTTCTAGACAATTTCTGTGTAATTATTTGCCCGTGTTTTTCCAAAAAAATCCTTGTCAATAGCTTTAAATCATAACCAAGCATTCTTTTCTACTTCCGACATTGTCCTGATGAAATGTTCATCTTTGATGAGCTGCCGAATCTGTGGAACATCAAACACACCTGCCTTTATTTTTTCAAATGACAGACTAGGAAATACCAAAATGAGGTACTGAAACAGTCTCCTTCAGTTGGCAAAGCTTTAACGAACTGCTTCATCAGACCAAGTTTTATGTGCAGAGGCGGGAATATAATATTCTTTCTATCAACAAGTGGCTCATGTAGAATGTTTAGACCACCTAGTTTTAGGGCACATCATGGAGGCCAATTCCTTTCTACCCAATGCCTCTCATGAGCTCTGCTGTCCCACATGCACAGATAACAGGGATACTTGGTGTATCCACGTTGATGACCAAGAAAGAAGGACCAAGAATATTCTTCACAAAGAGAAACTGAATGGCCAATTGGGACTGACCCAAATATATTGCCATTGTGAAGGAGGACACACTTTAAGCTCCGTTTTGAGCTATCGATGAATAGTTGCCATTCAGTTGAGTCATAGATTTAAATTCCCAATTCCTCCATTGAAGCAGGTATGTTATGACAATTCAAAAAGCCACTGTCAGTTCTAAAGTATTGCAGAGATGCAATTTCTCTGGTTCGAAAGTACGATACGTTTGTTCCTTTTTCAAGTAAGTTTTTCTCTTGATGCTAGGCTTTCTGAAGCCTTCTTCAATAGTCCCAAATCACGTGCCAAATCACTTAACTCATGCTGATCCCTTATGTACAGAGTCCTCTTCAATTTCAAACATTTCATCATTGTTGTCACCTAGTTCACCATAATCATGTTCTTCAAGAGAGGGTAGTGTAACGAAAACCGGCACTGGGATTTCATCTGAATGAGCCACTGGGTGTATAGCCGATGGTAGACTAGGATACTTTGTTACATTGATTTTTCTTGTTATATCCTGAAGTTTTCACTATACAAAAGTAACAGCCACTGAAATGATCTCCTGCCTCTCTCCAAACCATAGGTATATCAAATGGCATCTTATCACGTGTTCCCTGTCCACATCCGTAAACCCTCGACACACTGTTTGCACACCTTATGAGGGGCCCAAGACTTATCATGATCACCAAGTTTAACTTTGAAATATGCCAAATAGGCTTGCTCTACAAATGTGCTGATGTTCACCCTTTGACTGGGTGACAATGGGTACAAATCCATGCTACAGTAATCACATAAATCTAAGCGGTAGAGAAAAAAACCTAATGTGATAGAAGAAAAGTAACTGCACTTTCAGAATCAGCATACCTATTTTAATGTATATAAGCTTAAAAATTGAAGTCAACAAACAATTTGTTCAAAATTGTTCCCCCAGTGTAATATACAGTACTCAGTATTATAAAAATCTGACATGGTGTACTTGTACCAATACAACAGTCACATCAAGCAATGCACTTGCTTCCAGTTAAAGACATCTTTTTATTTTAATATTTGTCCGTACAGGCTGATTTGTGAAATTGATACAAAGGAAAACCATGTCACACGCCTACAGGAACTAACTTTGTACTTTTATTTTCTCTTAGAAAATGAAACTTCCATTCTGT
This sequence comes from Pyxicephalus adspersus, assembly GCF_032062135.1. Classification (NCBI taxonomy): domain Eukaryota; kingdom Metazoa; phylum Chordata; class Amphibia; order Anura; family Pyxicephalidae; genus Pyxicephalus; species Pyxicephalus adspersus. Next base: position 19,663,152 of record NC_092859.1, read on the forward strand.
TTAAAACAAATATTTTTTGATGAATCACTTGTAATTTCCAGGGATCTGTAGAACAGTTGTGCCCCCACATGGATAGCTCCTCTCTCTTTGTAGAGGTCATTATGAAGGATGTTAACTTTTCATTTTTTACTTGTGACTGAGAATGCAAACCCTATAACTAAAGTGTGGATAGGTGCGTGCTGTAGTCCCCAAAATTTAGGACAAAATCAACCCATATGTCATTGGCTGCTAAAGGCAGCAGTAGCACCAAACTTACTTGTTCTCATTTCATTGAAGGGCACCACCATATTCTTCTTTCTCCTCTTCCTGAAGACAATCTTTGGCCATCTTGATTGGCCGTGCCAGGATAATGTAAATTCTTTTATTCCCAGCATGCGAAGGCGAAGGCGGGTATCCTTGCAACCAAAGCTGACACTGCACAAGCCAGATATCTGGAGCAATCAGACTAGTAGAAGGGATTCTTGCAGAAGGGACATCACCTGTCTTTTTCTGCAATAATGATCGATAATGAATTCTTAAACTTAGTTCTAACTTAAATCCAGTTCCATATGTGCAAGTTCTGTTGTCAGATATAATTTAGGGAAAATAGTTCCTATAATTATTTTATGTTACTGAAGCTTCATCGCTATTTTTTTTTTTTTTTTTTTATTCAGGGCATGTCATACGTGGTAATAATTGCAGATCCAGATGCCCCAAGCAGAGAGAACCCAATACGCAAATACTGGAGACACCTCTTGGTTGTTGATGTACCGGTGAGTACAAAAGGTAGCCAGAAGGAGAGACCTCATGAGAAATAACTGGTACTATTGGATATAATGGATTGTATAATATGATTGCCTTCCAAGTCACAAGACTGGTGTTTAGCAGCTGGACACTCAGACACCACCATTGTTACAAGAGGGCATGGAGCGTCGTCACTAGGGCTCTATATTACCCCCATGCCAACTGCTAAGCATTAATGGTTTGATATGGTAGGAAGGGGAGTAAGTCACTTGGTAAACGGATTATTTTCCTTGCTCCAAATTTTAGATGGAGTGATGGTGTAGCATGAAAATGTAAACTATAACGGGTCAGCTTAATAGTGTACCTATTGCTTTAATCTTTATAGGCAAATTCACATTTAATCTGAGGAGAGAAGGATTAAACTACAATAATTTATCCTCAGTTTTCTTTTAGTCCCTTATTTCTGGACTTTTAGGGAGAACTACAGCATAAAAAATGTTTAATCACTTTTTTGAACAATTTTAACACAACTTGATGTATAACATACTGTCATTTTTTCTTTCTGCACCTTAAGATTATCAGGCTATAGATGGTAAAAAAATGTCCACCTTTTCAGTTGAGCTTCATGAAAGCGGGGCTCCTTTAAGATGAATTGATTGAGCTGTTAAAGCATGCTGAAAAAAGCGTACAGTGCTGGACAAGACCAGCGTGTGCTAAGGTTATGTACACACGTTAGATTTTTGTCTTTGGAAACAATCTTTCACAATCATTCCCAAATACAAATAACTGAAAGATGAACAAACGAGCACTGTACATACAGCGTTATTCTGTTCTTTGGAGAGGGGAGGGGGAGAATGAGCGAATGCCACCCGGCTGTGCTCTCCTCCCTTTACTTTCATTGCTGCTGTTCGTCTTCAGACGTCCAGGACTTCAGACGTTCAGGACGGATCTATGAACGACATTGATCAGCATTTGTACCTGCAGCTTGCATCGCCCGAGAATCATCTGAAGTGTGTACAAAGCCATAGATCACTCTATTGATGATAAAAGTATGTTACCTGGCAGGGTATGAGGGAAACTGATTTAAAGACAATTGTATCAAAGGCACAGTTGTCTTTTAAAATTACCAATATTGGTTTCCTGATGTGTTGGATAGAATCACTGGCTTACAGGAAGAGAACGGTTGGGTCAGAGTTTGCTACTAAGTATTGTGGTATCCATCTTTCTGTTTCTTGTGAAAAACCTATAGACCACGTGGCCAACTTTCATCCACTTTTAAAAAAGCTCATAACCCTGGGTAGCTGAACTATTGGATGTGTATCTTAAGATGCCTAAAGGTTGTTTTTCAGACATTTTGGTAAGGCAAGTGTGTTTACAGGCAAAGGCAAGCAGCATGATCTTGGTGAAACTGCTGATTTAAAGATTTCTTTTCCTAACACCATTTTCTAACACAATATACTTTGGACTGAACTTGCAGCTTGTTGTGACATAACACAGGCTAAGTCTAACCAACCTCTATAACTTCAGGTATTGTACAGCAATATATTTTCAAAATTCCAATCAGTGAATGGAAAGAAAGGCCTTCACATGTCCCGTCTGCATGCAATTGTAGGGCATCGTGCTGTATTAACAGAAACCGTAAAGCTTTAAGGGTTAAATTAAGTTTAGAATTGTCTCCTGAAATGTACGGAGATGGATAAATAAATAAGCCAGCAGCAATGCAACACCAATGTGTGAAATGTTGTACATATGAGAAGCAGTCTGTAGTGAAAATGCAGCTTGTAAAACCTGCTACTTTCATATATCTGCCCTGGTATTATCAGGCCAGCTTCCAAATATAGCTTCTATTATCACAGCATGTATGTCTACAGTAACAGCTGAAACACAATTATTTCAGACACAAAGAACACTGAAATATTAAAGACAATAAAAGTATAATTTGTAGCAGATGTAGTATGTAAAAAACTTAAAGGGGGTGTGAAGAGCATAGAACATGAGATTCCTTTGCTTGTTTACATTACATAAGTTCTTCATATCCAGCTACTAATTATTGCCGCTTCCAATTCAGCTGACCTGCTAACTACTTGTTGTTTCTTCCCGGCATATTACCAGCAAAGCAGCTCCTCCCAGCTCAGGTTAATGAGCTATTATATAGCTAGACTCTAAGGTGACATAGGAAGAAAAAAAAACTGTGTGTTTTCAGGTATTAGCAACAAGAGATTGTAGTCTGGTAAATTATTTTCTCTGCCTTTTGAATACCACAGGATTTTTTAGGGTGAACATTCTTCTCACTAAATCAGTGTAAATTCCCACATCACAGATGCTAGGATTCAGGAGCACAGAATGGCTAAGGAGTTTTGTTGCCCCCTTTTGCAAGGATACTGTAGGTGCTTTGGATAGATTGTAGAAGTGCCAATCCACCTGGGATTCTTAGACCCCTAAAGAGCCCCTTTATAGATGCCTTCAACTTGGATGGACACCATTAGAAAGGGGTCTACTAGCAGGGAATTTATTGGAATTGGGCATGATCATTGGGCCAGCAGACTAGTCATAAGTGCTTCTCTGTAAGCGATGTCTCAAAGGTCAGTGTGCAATTTATTTTTACAGTAGAATCCAGTGCTGACAGAGGTCTTCAATGAACGGACTGACATCTATTCCCCTGACTGATGTCAAGGTCCTCTGACATCCCCTGACTTCTGATGCTTTCACTTGTTAACCCCACTGGGAAACCCAAAGGTGTTCACCATTGATCCTCGAAACTGGATTCTAAAGCACTGTCAATTTTCTCAGCAAACATCTTCCCCATTCAGCAAGAGAACATCAGGACCTTTTTGCTTTCTCAGAACAGGTCATGAGTCTTATTTTTTCTCCTCAAACAAGGCTTCAGCTTCCCTTATGTTTCTTAGAAAACAAGAGTAGGTGTGCCTTTTGAGCATTTTAGCAGAAAATGTAGGACAACAGGGTAATTTGGGCGATCTCCTTGAAGAACAATGCATTCACTTTCTGTCCCCTGTGTTGGTGGGGGTTTTCCCAATGTATAGCAAGATGAAAAGATTCTCCACCTGTACACATTGCATAGCTTGTGACAACATTGATGCACAATTCTGTTGCCCCAACTTTAGATTGTAAAAAACCTCCACAGGACTTACCGGTAATCCCTTTTCTGCTCTTTCAAAAACAACTATTTATATAGTAAAATATATGAATGAAAAGTGGTTCACCTACCAAAGCATTTGTTCAGCCGGCCCTGTGCTTTCTCTGTCACTTTGCACAGCCGGACAGGTGATAAGATAACTTTACATTTGCAGTTTCCTATGTCACCTGCCTTCTTTATGGGCGTCTGCCTGGCTTTGTGGTGTGCTAGAATCACAGGATTGGTTGAACAGAAAAAATTACAAGATTAGCTAAACAGAATTACAAATCCTTTTTGGCATAATTTACATGGATTTGTGTTGATAGGAATATGTAGCTTGCTTTAAGGTGCATTATGCTTGCCCTCACAATCGGGCAATAATCTGAGACCATTCAGAGGTTATTGGCAGGTGCACTTGATCTCCCTTTGACCTGCTTCAAGCTGCTTTTCAACTCCCATTATTTGCATTACAGGATGGAATTTCACAAACCAAACCCAGATTTAAAGAAATGTTTGTTGACGTTCTGAGCCACATATATGCTATTAGTGGGGTATCTGCTTGTGCTTAAAAACATGCTTTCTCTTGCAACCATTTTGTTCCAAGATAAAACTAAATACCATCCAGGAACAGAAGTTGCATACTTAATGACACATGGTGGAGATTGCAGATTGCTGGGATAGAACATACTTCAGGCTTGGCGGCGTCTTGCTTTGTGAATGTGATCACTGCTGAATTATATCCAGGAGTTTTATCTCCAGTGTCAGAGGCCAGTGTCTGTGCTTATGTCGCTCCACATTACAGCAGAGCTGTGGTGGTAGGCTTGGAGAGCAGATATTCCAGAATTATTATGTCCCATATGCAGGAGCAAATCTCTCATCACTAACCTGACTCATCCCAAAAGCTGAAGTCTCACTGCAGTTACCAAGGGAACCATCAGGATAAGTGATGTGGAGAGTGGGGAGTGCGCAAGGGTAACGGAGGGCTTGGAGAGGCAGCCGAGGAAAACAGTACTACATCGTAATATTAAAGTCATACAACTGTGCAAAGCTTTCCCATTATTGGCCAAAAGATGACTTACTGTGCAGGTTGTTTCAGGGGCCTGGAGAAAGTGCGAGTGACACTGCAGTTGTTTGACTGTCAAAAGTCTCTGCTAGTTAGTAATTTTGATTCACTGGCTGTAGAATTTTCTGTGAAGCAAAAAATTAATATTATTATTATTACACAGTATTTATATAGCGCCATCATATTACACAGCACTGTACAAAGTCGATAGTCATGTCACTATCAATCTAATGTCCCTACGATAGTCATATGTCTTAATGTAGTCTAAGGTCAATTTTGGGGGGAAGCCAATTACCCTTACTGCATGTTTTTGGGAGGAAACCCAAATACCCGGAGGAAACCCACACAGACACTGGAAGAACCTGCAAACTCTACGCAGATAGCGTCCTGGCTGAGATTCGAACCTGGGACCTAGCGCTACAAAGGCCAGAGTTTTAGTCCCTGAGCCACCATGCTGCCAGATCAAAGTGTATTTGTGCAAGACAACATTTGGCTTGTGATCTAAATAATATAGGGGTTAACTAATAAGACATAATTGGAGGAAAACTGTTGGTTAGAAATATTTTTAAGCATGCAAACATTTTTATATGGAAAATTTAGCAAAATAGTAAATATAGGAATAGAAGAATCCATTGTTAGAACTTGTGTCCTGAAGGATCACTAAAATACTGATGCTGGATCTGTTGTTGTTGCGTCTGATAAGATTGGCCTTTTAATGGAAGCCTAAGTTGGGTCACAGGACTTGGTTCCGGTTTCTGTGACTGGCAAACTCTTAATGTGTTCTTGTGACAGCTTGTGTTTCTTTCCTTTCACATTTCATTGCACTCCTCTGTCCTCTCCCCTCTCTCCCTGTATGCTGCTTTCCCCTTTCTCTGTCTCCCACGCCTGGTCTTCCTCCTGTTTCTGTTCAATGTCTGAGTGGGAGATCCCTTCTCACACGTGGCCCAGGAGTGGGTGCTGATGAGAGAACTTCCTCAAGATCCAGCTCATCATTATTACGCACTGCCCTGTACAGCTTACACTTTCACAACCCTGACATGCTGTATTACTCAGGCATTATATAGTATAGTAAAAGGATATTTTACATGTAATATGGTCCGAGTATAATATACAGGTAGTCCCCGGGTTACATACAAGATAGGGACTGTAGGTTTGTTCTTAAGTTGAATTTGTATGTAATTCAGAACAGGTACATTATTTTAATAAATGCAATAAGGAAAGATGTTTGTCTTAACATATCATAGGCAGCATGTTGTCAGTTACCGTAAAAAATCCTCACTGTGAGTTAAACACAAACAAAGTAACAAAAAAACAAAACTTTATGGAGCCTAGACATTCATTAACTTCTGGAGCAATCTGTGCTTTGATATGCAAAAAAGAAACAACTGCAGAGTTTGTCTTGGTCATTAAATAGTTATATGATGTTTCAGAAGAGCTCAGTCCTTACAATCACCCACAAGCTCAGTGGTGTTTAGCAAAAGATTTCTTTTGCAAGTCATGTAAACCGCCCCCTCCCCTCATCAAGCCTCTGTCCTGCACAGAACAAGCAGGGAAGCCCCGTTTGTATCTAGGAGTCGTCCATATGTCAGATGTCTTTACCTCGGGGACTACCTGTAATACCATTCTGATGCTTAATGTTTTACACTTGTGCCTTGGAGTTATGCATCCATTTTGCTCTACCTTTGGCATAGCATTAGATTTCCTATTGCACTGCTGGACATCATAAAAAAAGACAAATACTAGCAAATACTAATAAACAAAACACAACTTGACCCCATTTATGCATGTAAAGGGCGGAATACCCAAACATATCTTACCCCTTTTTTTGTCCATTTTTTGTTTCATTTTTTCTCTTAGTTCCAAAATGCCTTGCACAGCACTGTGCAGCTCATGCCTAGTTCATTTGTCTCATTTAATGATGGCAGTATCTGATGTCAATCACTAGAGGTGCACAGATATTCGGTGGAAGGTCACCTCACTAAATGCTAGCAAACAAACCAAGCAGGTCTGTTCTTCAACACATAAGCTTGTAATGTCTGGCAGAAGTGTGCATACTTGCTTCTGCTTGGAAAGGCAAAACAATAGAGACACTTTAACAAGGTAATCCATTATTTCATGTTTTTTAATATTATGTTTTAGATATGGTCTATGGATTCTATGGGAGGAAGTAGAGCGAGTCATGTTCCCGAATACCCCAAAATACCAGGTTCTTAAAGGGTAAAGGCTTTAGAACTGAAGTGCTGAAGTCATTTTTTTAAAATACAGTAATTATGTTTGCATCATGTCATTCTATTTAGGTACACACTGTATATATATGCAGAAGACCTTTGCACTATGCAGCAAAGTAGTTTCACCATCGTGGGGCTTTCCCACATGGCCACCCACACAGCAAGTGTCAGGGATCCCCTGCATGAACCATATATTTTTCTCTGCCCCCGTCATCACACTTTCTCCCACACTTCTGCTTTTCTATGACTCTTCACTGGCTTGCTGTTGTGACACTGGCAATATGCGGTACATACGTTGATATATCTCCATAAACCTCTAACACATATTCATAAGCGTGCAGGGATCATGCAGCAAGATGATAGCAATTAAAATTTTCTTTTTTTTAATAGAAAATCTGCTACTGTCTGATATACAGTATTCATAACATAGCTCACAACAGCCAGAGCTGGAATAGGGAAGTCTGTGCTTTTCAACATTCATGATGCAAATATGTCTTGTGTGCTTGACCTTTTAGTGTTAAAGTGCACCACCAAGAAAATACACTAAAACTGATACCATTAAAGTGAAACAGACAAAGCATACATCCTATAAGTTCAATTGAATCCTGTTCCTAATTCAACCAAAGTTTGGAAAGCAAGTCCATCAGAAAACAAGAAACTTTGATGTATTGTGTCTAATAGGTATAAACAGATCTTTGAATAATGTCCTGCAAATCATTCTTCGTTTCTTGCCAGTACAAGAGCATTCCAGTTTCCAACATGCTGTTTCTAGGGAATGCAAATTGTCCTTATAGTATGTGTACTATAGGAAAATGCAGCTGAATGAATAGATGAATTACACACCAGGGAACCATCTCTTACTGTTATGCAGCTCATCTAGTAGTATGATTTTTTTCTATAGTAATAAAGAATAATCAGTTTGATTTGCGCTGCTGAGAGAGACAGACCCAAGTGATTAGTAAGGTGGTAATCAATTTAGTGGCATATAAGACACTGATTTGGTTAAACTGACAGCCCTTGTTGGCACACAGGCAATGGTTGTGCTTTACTGTTGCATCCCTCTATGTAAGCCTGTTCGTCTGATGAGACTGGAAAGACTGGGGCGGATGAAGACCTGCTTTCACTAGAAATTTCCATAGTAACTAATATTGCACAGGAATAATGAATATTAATGTACAATGTGTAAGTATGTAAGGCAACCAAAATACATACAGAGGAGCTGGTTCATCTGACAAAAGAGTTTTAGTTTGGAGATTTACACCGGCCTGCCACACTGCACAGCCAGCTTTGTGACCTGACTATTCTCTACTGCAGTTAGGTAATACAGCTTGGTCACTTTGTGGTTTTACAGTGACAGGCCAGTAACAAGCTGATCCGGCACACTCCCATTACTTAAAGTTTATACCTAGCAAAATACTCTCCATTGTTTTGCCAAACTTACATGGACCTAGATAGATGTTCAGCCTCTCGGTCATCTAAGTTTGGTAGGATTGTAATCATTAAAATTAATAGCTTAATCCACTCGATCTTTTGTCCCTCTTCAGAGCAAAGTTATCTTTGAGTAAACAAAGGAAAGAGAATCCATAAAACTACTCTATATGCACCTTGAACTAAGGGTGGCTTGGAAGTCCCCAGTGGTCACCTTTATCACTAAGTAGTACAGTATGATCACTTAGCTTAGTAAACTAATTATCAATTTCAGTGAGTGGAAGTAAAGGCCCTCACTCTCTACCCTACTTCAATTTAAACATATAAAGAGCAAAAGATGCATAGTATACACTCTATCGTTCCTACAAAAACTTTCCTACGTGGGGGGGTCTGCAAAACTAAATATGAGGTGGGATATAGAGGACTATTGTGGCATATAACTTTTCCGAGGACTACCATATTACTTCCCTAGTTAATTCCAAAAAAAAAAAACTATGCTACGATGGTATTACGTAGGATTGGTCGATGACTTTGTTTTCTGGGTTGTAGTCAATGGGGAACAATGGAGCATGTTTGGAGCCTTAAGGTGAGCTGGCTTTGGATAAAAATCTATAAACTAACTTTCTCTGTTACCTCTCTGTCTCATGCAAGGGACCTTTTCAAAAGGACTGATTCACGTCTACCCAAATATCTCTCTCTATCCAATATTTCTTGGTGGCTCACATCTCTTTGGTGGCTCACATCACTATCGCAAAATTGTGGAAATTAGTCCAACTCTGGACCCAGGTAAATCCAAACTTCATTGGATAAATAATAAAAAAACAACATGCATTCCTAATAATAAACATACTTTTTTTTTTTTTTTTAAAACATGGAACCCATAGATCAATTACCTGTCTACTGGACAATACCCATAGCTCAATAGGTTCTTATCCTTTTCCTTTCTATCCATTTTTCTCTCCCTACTTGTAATTTTACTTACTTGTAATTCTTCATTTACTCCCATCCCCCCAGCTCTGTCTTTTCTGATGTCTTGTGAATGAGTTGTTTTTTTTACGCTAGTTTTTTTTTTTTTCACTGTTATGGTTATATTTATACTACATATGTTTATATTGCAATGATGATTGACTGTCCTATTATCCTATGGCTGTGCTAAATATTTGCCCTTTTAATAAACAAAAGAACCCCATTGGTTATGTATTTTCCTTTTCAATATGTTCAGTGTGTTTTGCATGATATTTTGAATTCTTTTAAAATTCAAACATGTAGCCAACAACATTATTTCAGAAGGTTTGGACATTATTTATATGTTGAATGGCAACAATCTTGCTTTAATTTTTTTTTCCAGGCACTCTTCCTAAATTGGAGTGTAAATGCATTCACCAACTATTACAAGAGTTCCCTGCGGATCCTGCAATTAGAAATTATGGATGGAATTTTAGAATACTATAGTAATAACATTCAGGTTCAGGGCCAGTCAGTCCTTGACAAAAAAGAATCACTCTATTTGTAGTTAAATTCCCTTGCAGTGGAAATATTGAATGTAAACTGTTAAATCCCTTGCCAGGCGTCCAAAGTTTTCTTTCTTTGGGACTTTCAAAGCTCAATTTTCATCTTGGGAGGATTATACCACACATTGATATAGCATAGAGCACACCATATAGATATCTGTAGATATACATACTTATACTACCCAAGGTGGTTTAATCTAAACACACAGTTCTACTTTCATGAATTTTAAGTGGTGATAAATCTGCAGTTGCATTAATGAATATTATGAATTATATAAATGAATACACCATGTCCACTTTTTGTCATTTGTGTTTTACATATTACTTTCACCTTATCTTTAACCTACTGTTTGCTGTTCAAATGAGATGAAATGGTTTTCAATTTCCTTCAGTCTTCAAGGAACACTTCCTTTTTCACTGACTGTGGGTCAGAAAGCCAATGTTTCAGGGCCTTGCAGGATCCCTTCATCAGTGGGACATTGATATGTAATTCATAGATACACTGGGGGAATGTACATAACCACCTGGGGGAAGGAAGCAAGTTATTTGTAGGATTAACAGGTGAAAATATACCAGGTAAAAACATCACCAGCCTGAAAACAGCTGCACTTTTTTTTTTAATGCAAATGTAGAAAATTAAAACATTGTAGAAAATCCAGATTTGCACCAATTGATATTTTAAAGCTAAGATTCTGGCCTAAAAATCTTTATTTTAATATTACAAGCTATCTAAGGCAACGTACGCATGTGCAATAATTGTCGTTGGAAAGGATTTTTCACATCCTTTTCAATGACAAAAGACTGCATAATGCATGAACGAGCGCTGTACATACAGCACCATTCTGGCATATGGAGAGGGTGGGGAAGAACGATGGAGCAGTACCTTGCTGCGCTCTCTCCTCTTCACAAACTTCATGATCGTTCATGGCTCCTCCAGGACGGATCCATGAACGAGGAGTGCTGTACACACGCCAGATTCTCATCCAACATGAGAATCATCTGACGTAAAGTAAAGATCTGGTAATATTAATTCTGGGTATTTGGATAGGGTTTGTAAGAGGAGTGCAGAAGAATAGTATTAAATTGTGTGCAATGATGACACAATGAATTGCCTGGTACTGCTAGTGAACCGCTAGTGAAAAGCAGGATCTGGACTCTCCATCATTTGTTTTGTCTTAGATTTTGCATTAAAAATGCTTCTCTTGATTTTAGCACTGCATCTTATATATAAAAGTATACCTCATCTAATAATTTACGTTTTTATTTAGGGTGAGGATCTTAAAAGGGGGGATATTCTCGCAGGGACAATTTTATCAGGTAAGTTTGGGTGTTCAAAGTAAATTTTTTAACCAGGCTATGGACAGACGAAGCTTTAAATATGCTTTACAAGCAGTAATTGAGATTTTAATCATGACCAATGTAGCTGCTGGTACTGTGGAGCAATGTATCCTCATTTTCTTCACTGGACAAGTATTAGGCCAGCTCTGCTTGCTCTGCTCCCCCACCTAGCAGTGACTCGGGAGTTTAGCTTACTCTGCTTTCTTTAGCAGCAGTGATCTGGCAATCTAACTTAATATTTCCTAGATAAAATCCTGCACATGTATGTTAACCAAGCCGTTTCATTGTCGCTATACACTTCTTATACCCAACCATAGGGCCTTATTGTGCCCCTGAATATAGAATTTTGTGTCTTACTTCAGTGAGGAAATCCTATTCCTAATGCTGGTTTTAATTAGTTAAATGGTTTAGGGTTTTGTTTTTGCTGTTGGTCTTTAACTATTGATCTTTAACAATAAATCTTGCTACAATATTTTAAATAACGTACAGGTAAATTTTAAGGGGTCTGGGGAAGCAGAAATTGATTTGTATTGGGACTGTCATGGCAGTGAGAAGCAGAAGTAATGGCAGAAGCCTGCTTGCTAATTCTGGCCATATCCTGTATAATGTCCACAGTCTCTGACCAATTTGTTGTAGCAAGACCCAGATACTATGGGTTCTGTTTTTTTTTTTAAGGTGGTTATTGCTATATGCAATACAATGTAGTATATTATTTCACACAATGTCTGCATTTTGGTAAAAGACTTCTGTTCACTTTAAGTTGGTTTTGCATTCCTATTAAAGTCTATGACTATGCAAAACCCACTTGAAGGAGGTCAACTGCAGGTCATATGAAATCTGAAAAATCTCAGAAGCATATTAATATGATGCCATCAACACAATATGTTGACACAGGTCCCAATGTCGTAGAGAAATTATGTGATAAATGTAGAGATTGGTTACATGACAGGTCACCCATCTTTCATTGATTCATTCATTGTTATGATTGGCTCTTTGATTGAAGCATGTAATACACATTGGTGTGCTATATAGTCTTTCTGCCTATACAGAACAGTTTAAGTATAGAATGATACTAAAATGGAAGTTGTTTTAGTAGGAAGTTTTTTTTCATTGTAATAAAGTTCTTGCTGATTATACTTGTCTTTTCCTCACCAGAGTACAGCGCTCCGTCTCCTCCTAAACGCACTGGTTATCACAGATATCAAACTTTTGTCTACATGCAGCACCCAGGCACCACACCTAAACTACTTCCTGAGGAAAAGCAATCATTGGGTATGTTATTCAGCAGAAAAGATAAGGATAGAATAAGTGTCAAAAATGTTATTGCCCACACAAACTACGTATACAAACTGGGCAGTGTTAGGTTAAGGTGCGTACACACTTCCAATTTTTATCGTTCAAAACGAACGATCGATTGGGCAAAAAATCGTTCGTAAAAAAGTAACCAACGACGCCGACGAACGAGGAAAGTCGTTGGAAACGAACGACCGGACCGGCGGATCGGATTGGACGACGATCGTTGAACATCGTTCGTGTGTACGGTCGTTCGTTGATCGTCCATGATCTGAGCATGCGTAATGAACGAACGAACGTTCGTTCACTTTCCTGTCGTGCACATAGTTCCTCTATCGCTCAAACGATCGTATCTATTGTGTGTACAATATCTACGAACGATCGTGTCGTTATCTCTATGTGCAGGATCGGTGCTATACGATCGTTCGTAGATATCGTGCAGGATCGTTCGTCGTTCGTTTTCCAACGATAATAATTGGAAGTGTGTACGTAGCTTTAGCCGTACCTGGATTGATGTGAATTCAATTAACTTTGAATTTGATTGACTTGATTGATATCAATTTCAACCATCAATCAAAAATCAGTCGATCATACTATAACACAGTACAGTCAATGCATGATCAGTTCTTTGGTATCCATTATTTTTACCTGATTCAAATTTAGGCAGTACAGTGGCTCAGAGTTTAGCACTCTGGCCTTTGCAGTGTTAGGTCCCAGGTTTGTGTGGGTTTCCTGCTTGACTCCAGTTTCCTCCCACATTCCTAAAACATGCAGTTTGGTTAATTGGTTTACCCCCAAATTTGACCTTAAACTGTAATAAAGACATATGACTATGGTAGGGACATCAGATATACTGTATGTATATACTGATAATAATAATAATGCAAATAAATCACTAGATATATTTTTACTAAGTCTCTACAAATACAATATCCAAAATTCAGTTATTCAGTAATCAAATGAGAGGTTTCAAAAACCCCTCAAAAACTTGTTCAATTGATGGAAAACATTTGACCTGACAATCAAGGTTCTTTCGATTCTTTGCTCAATTTTAATAATTTTGCTTGATCTACTTTAAAAATGTCAAAAAAATTATCAATTTACAGACATTCAATACAGCGATAAGATGAATTGCTCAATTGAACAGTAAAACTAACTTGTATATAGTCAATATAGTTGTAATCATTGTGACATGGGGTCACGTTGTAAGGATGAGCCCCCTTCCTATAATAATGGCCCTTGCCACCATTGGGAGGAGATGGAGCTCTGGTTTTGCAGCATTGCGAGATTGGGTGACGTAGCAAGAGGAACGGAGGAGAAGATTGAAGATGGTGCAACCTGGAGCTTCCTCAGCGCCAGGACAAAGAAGAATTCTAGGATGACACGGGACCAGATCGAGGGAAGGTCCAGTGCCATCGAAGGATCTGCAGGATCAAGGTAAGTGTGATTTTTTTTTTTTCACTTTAGTTCCGGTTTAAGTTGAGCTTAGGTTGTTGTAAAGTAAGGTTTGGCTAATATTTGTAATATAAGTGGAGCTTAAAGAGGAAATAAAGGTGCTGTCCCTTTTGCCATAATCCCCTTTACCTGCCTGATCACTCCAGAGAACTATCACTTAACTACGCATGCAAGATACCCTGAAATCCCGGCTTCCCCTTCCCATGCCAGGAATGAATTAACTCCCAGAAGAGTTATGTTATCCAGACCTGGCCAATCAACATGACCATAGATCGTCTACAGGAAGAGAAGAAAGAAGATGTCGGCGTACCCTGACATGACAGAATGGGGACAGGTGAGTATCACGGGTTAGTTCCACTTTAAGTATAAGTGAAGTTGAATGCATGACTCTCCCAAATTACCAATTCGCGACTGGGAAAAACTCATTATTACCCACCTAGTCAGCATCCTTGCCAGATTTAGAGGTGCCACAATACTTGTCCAGGCCAGATGAATAATATGTAATGGAAATTGATCCCTTCTGTAATTGTTTTAAATAATTAACAGACAAATCTTTCCTTCTTCTTATTTACAGTTTACAAGTTTGTCAGATCTAAAACATTGTCAGCTGAGAAATTAGGGACATGGGATATGAGAAATTTGCTAAATCCCATTGTTTTTTATGTTTCTCTGTGTGTACAAAACAAAACAGTGCGATAATCTTTCACTTTTAATCTAGCATGGTAAATTGTATTGGAACAATCTCATGATGAAGAGGTGATAGAGCAATTCTGTGGGGATTGTTTGAGGGTTTTGTAGGGACAAAAGAATTGCAGCCTTAATAGCTCACACCTACTCATGTGCAGCCCCATTAATCTCCTGTGTCCTTTTTATGATATTAATTGAACTTTTTTGAAAATTGCAGAAATGGCAGAAAATGTGAGGTCCGTAGCAGCCACTTTACCCCTCTTTCTAGGTGATAGAATATTAACCCATGCTGCTGGTATAGATCAAGGTAGATCAGTTGTGCTCATTCATCATATTGGGCTGCAAACACGAAAGATTGTTTCCAGCAATAGAAATCTAGAGTGTGTGTGTGGCTTTAGTTTTCCAGCAAAATACATACAGTTATGTACTGTATTTACAAGCATTTAAATATTAAATGACTATCAACAATAGGCAGGGGAATTTGACTCATAGCGCCAAGTGGTATGTATATTGCTATACATACATTTCTGTATCCATTGGTACACAATTTTTTTTTCCGCATGCATTTTGGAAAATAGAATGCAGACTTTAATGGTTATTGAATGCTTTGTTTAAATTAGCTAAATAAATTCTAGATTTAGAAGTAGAAAAGCCTTTGTATGCCAGCATGCAGCTGAATATGATCCTTGCTGTCTGTGGAATACCAGCGATCACTTTGCATTGCCCCTTCTACGTCAGAGCCAGAACCTTTCTATCAGTGGGGTACATAAACTTTGCTGATTGTAAAGCTTTAGGTGTGACTCAAAATGGGTAGTTTAAGATTTCTACAGTGAGACCAGCACTGCGGTACAATTGACCAAGCAGCAGGCCAGGTGCCAACCACCGAAAGCCGTGCGGGATCACTTGATCCTGAGGCAGGTCTGGATCCGCTAGTAATATTGTCTTGAGGCACATGGGGGACTGTATACTGCTGGTACTCAACCAGATCAGATAACTATTTGATGCTAAATGCATATACAGGTAGTCCCCGGGTTCCGTACGAGATAGGGACTGTATGTTTGTTCTTAAGTTGAATTTGTATGTAAGTCGAAACAGGGACATTATTTTAATAAATGCAATTAGGACAGATGTTTGTCTCAACATAATATTAGGCAGTGTGGTGTCAGTTACTGTATAAATTCCTCACTGCGAGCTTATAACAAACAAAGCAAAAAAAACATTATGGAGCTGAGACATTCACTAACTTGTAGAGCAAGCTTTGCTTTGATATGCAAAAATAAACAACTGCTGAGTTTGTCCTGGTCGTTAAAGAGGTAAAAGAGCTCACCCCCCCTAAGATCACCCACAACATCAGCTGTGTTTAGCAAAAGTTTTCTTCTGCAACTCATGCAAACCACCCCTTTCCCCCCATCAAGCCTCCATCCTGAACACAAGCAGCAGGGAAGCCCTGTTTGTATCTAAGTGGTGTCCGCATGTCGGGCTTAACTTGGGGACTACCTGTAAATCTTTACAGATTCCTCCACATTATTCCTCCGCTCCCTCTAACCTAAAATACACTGCTATGTACAGTGGACTGGTGATAGACTCCCATAGAGGAGAAAGTGAATATGTTCTTTGCCTATACAGGGTAAAGCAACAGGTTCACATTATTTCGGACCTGCCCAGACATTTCCTTCACTTCCAAGTCACTTTTTTTTTTTAGGCTCCAAGAATGTACAGAATAAGTTCAGCATCACCAGAGTCAAAGCTAACACAGTTCTTTGAATTTCCCTTGTAGCAAATGAGGGGCTCTGCATTGTCACATGTGATATTTACTCAATAACTGGAATTACAGGGTGTTTTTTTGGCTTTATGACCCGATAAAACACAGGTTTGCTGTATTCTGGGAGGTGATAGCATTGTTTTATCATGTTAAGGAACCTTACTTAGTTGAGTGTCTCCGCGCACTTGTGCAAATCTGATGCTGAAGAAATAAAGTGGAGCCCTGGAAGCAGCTCTCTCAGCAGTTCATATTCACACTTTTACCATTTCCCGTAAACAGGTAAAACTGCAGGGAATGTTTTATGTCTGTGTATTCAACACAAAAATATTGCAGTTTAAAAAAACAAAAGTAAAGGTCAAAATAGGCTTAATTACAGATTGCTAGTCACCCACCATATTTAAAGACAGAATAAGCTTAGACTTTACAGGAAAAGTATATTTGCATTTTCCACTGTGTTTTATTTTATTTCGTAACTTCTAAATTCTGGTGTAAAACAATACTCACTTGCCTACCTGGTCAGTAGTAAAGGATTTATATTTGTACAGAAAAAAAACATTAACAAAATATGAAGTGAATAAAATGGTTTATAACTGTTTTTTTTATACTACAGGTAACTGGGATCCGTATGCATTTGCAGCACGCTATAAGTTAGTTGGTCCATTGTCCAAGACTCAGTTTATGGCCCAGAATCCAGAAGATGAAGCACATGATCTCTAAGACATACTCTGTATGGATTCTGAGCCTTCTGCTTATTGTACGCCTGCTTATTCCTTGCTGGATACATTAGAGATGTGTTTAACATTATTTAGACTCCCACAATCATTGGGCTTTTCATTGTGTTTGAACATTTAAAACATATATATATATATGTTTGTGTATATATATATATATATATATATATATATATATATATATATATATAAATATATATAAATATATATATATATATATACACAAGGTATATATCATAGAGAAATCAGATGGGATAAACCGCGAAACCCAATGAATGAATGTGAGATTCCATCTGAAATCTTATGTAACGGGTCACACATCTCTACCTTTGTACAATGCTGTACATTTATTTTACTGTCTATTACTACTTGCACAATTATTTCCAAGTCTGTTAGCATTGTCTCTATGAAATATGTCTGCAATCATTGTGCTGTATTTCATTGGAAATAAAATAGATATTTTTGTCTCAGCATGACAATATACTTTTTGCTGGAGAATTTTTACATTACTCAATAGAATTATTAAATTATTAATTTATTATCTTGTAGAATAGATATTTTGCAGATCTTTAGTTTTATCAAAATGCCGGTCAGTGGTTAAATAGAAGAAATAAATTAACAAATAGCTAAGTCTGTCTGCTTTTCTGGCAAAGATAACATGGGCATTGTCTTTCCTTAGTAACCATTGCTTAACATTAACCTAAGCATTACACTGAAAAAATGTACCTTTGTCTTGATTCCTGAAAAATAAAAGTTCTGTGAGGATGCCTACAGTATGATAGCTGTGTAAGATTTAAGGAATTTCTGCCTCTGACTGTTTATTTTGGGAGATTTGGAGTGAAATTTGTTGATGCCACTGTTCATGGTGTGTCTCTATGCAAAACCCTGCCTTTACCAAGATGGCCACCTCTGCACAGACACAGAATATGGCAAATTAAGTAGCAGTTACCACATAATTTATTCAGAAAATACTAAAAGTGTATCAAATCCAAGCAATACTCACCTGTCCCCGTTCCATCGTGGGCGCTGCCATTTTCTTCCTTTTTCTCTTCCCATCCCAATCTTCAGCCACCATAATTGGCTGGGCCAGGGTAAAGTAACCCCCACACTCCCCCAAGGGAAGCCAGGATGTGCGGAGTCTCCTGACAACCAACGCTGAACTTCACATATCAGCAAGTATTACAGTTCAAGGGAGTGCTCAGGTAGGTAAGAATGTTCATTGCAAAAGGTACATCCCCTGTTCTTTTATAAAATAAATTATCTTAAATTGGAACATAAGTTCTATTTGAAGTAACTGGATTACAATTACAGGCAAACAACAGTACCCCTGTAATTTACCACCTCACTAAATACCTGGGGAGATGGAAGATTTTTTCATAAACACCCTAAAAAGATTCACATTTCTGGGGGGGGACCAGATGTGTGCAGTATCCAGGCATGTGGCCTAGTAATGCAAAGGAAAAATTCCTGGCACTCCTGGCCACCTAGGGTACATGCCAGAATAAAGTTCCTTGTGAAGTTAAGGGAATTAAAAAAAAAAATCCTGTGTACAGGTAAAGGCAGCCTTTATGCATATTTGATCCCCCACATGTGTCAAGCTTCCCATTCTTTTATGACAGCTGGTTGTCAGCCCCAAAAAAACTTACTTCTGTGTGCCCATTAACTCCCATAATCCTTATGTATTTCACCAAGTTTCTAAAGAAATGTCTCGAAGGTGGAGTTCAGCAAATAAAGGTTTAAAATATCTCTATATACGGGTTGGGAATGGAAAATGGAACTCAAGAGCATCCCAGACTGATCTCAGATACCAACATCTGAAAGAATGCTGCACTGCCCATCAGCAAAAGACAATAATAAATAATAATACATACTAGGGGCAAGTCCTTGACAAAACTTGTTACAATGCTTTTCATCCACTATACCATAAACAGAGATGACAAATCTTGAAGAAGAGAACAGAAAGAAGTGAAATGAGGATAACCTCCTGACTAGTGTTAATTGCACTGTATAAAAATTACAGATGAGAAAAATCAATATTACAAAGCCAGGAAGAAAAACACCAGCTATATAACTAAATAGAAAAAGCATAAAGTACATATGTTCCACAACAGGTAGGTAGCAGTGTGAATGACAATTTATGAAAAGCCTTTCATTCATATATAAAATGTAATTTATTTTATACAGAATAAGAGATTAGGCTTCTACTATTAACCTGATCTGGGGATTCTGGCACCAGTCAAGATTTTCTTTCTATTGCCTACACTCTAACATTAATGGTCCACAAGATGTGTGAGCCTGCAGGAAACCTACAGAATTAATTAGGGAGCAGGTTTTTTGTACAGAGTAGAAGAGTTTACAGCAGTGGCCGGGTATCAACAAAGCAAAGGAATTTAATGACCTGTTTATGGGAAAGGTAAGTATACATTTTCTCTTGCTGCGTTGGCCTTGGTAACTTTGGACCCTGTGGTGACAGGATCACTTTAAGGACCCAACAATCTTGTTCTGTAAAATATGAAGTGAGCACTATTACCAAACTAACTATACTGTAGATCATGGTCCCTATATGTATAGAAGATTTTGGAAATGATTTAAAAGAGCCTTTAAAGCGCACCTCTTTATTCTTGCCTACCAGACTCCTTCTGTCTCCTAAACCCTCACTGCTCACCCACCATTCCATATCCTCCTTCCTATTGTGTGCTTCCCCACCTCTTAGATTGTAAGCTCTTTGGGGCAGGGTCCTCTACTTGCCATTGCGCTCCTGTCTCACTGTATTAAAGGTTTTATTATTGGAGTGGCAGGATATCCAAATATAGTCACCCTGTTCTTTTCCTATTTAGAATAATTCAGGTTCACCTAAAGCAAATCTGGCACTACAACTAATGTTAGCTTTTTATTTTGCAAAAATGCTGCAATACATAAAATATTGAAAAAAAATGAATACATATACTAATCGTACCCTCAGCTTCTGTACTGTGGTGGTGGGGGCATCACTCTCCTAAATGCCATCCTATAGGGAGCTCCCTTTCCCCATGTAACTGTCTGAGCAACCATGCACCAATACTGTCACATAGGAGGAATAGGAGTGTGATGAATGTTCCACATACCTGGAAGTATGGAGTATTTCTCTTCCAGCTTGGTAAAATCATTTGTGAAAAGACTGGGGAGGAAAGCAGCTATCCAGTTTGTTTTCAACTTTTGCCACTCTTTCAAGTCTATAAAGTATACTGATTAAACCAAAAATATTCTATACTTGCAGTAACCAATTGTAGCACCTGCTGGGATCTGCTTCAATCTTCAATGTGCATACAAGCTCTTACCAGCAAAGCCAACAGCTAATTATTTGTTGGCATATGAGTCATGGCTTCTTGCTAGAGAAATGAGGGTTGAGAGTTCATTTATTCATCTTTATAATATAGTTTTTATGATGGTCCTGATGAACATTTACTTGCTAAATGCACTGCACCTTCTAGAGGCTTAAACTTCTGTAGGGAACAACGGTGCAAATCAAAGCTACCTGTAGTGAGGTATGTCAGAGGAGGAGCCAGACAAACCTGCTCGAACATTTTCATATCTCAGAGATTAATAAAACCATGTAAAGGGAATAAACACCAATAGATCTATTTGAAAATTTGAAGCTCAAAATGTATGCTCTGTGCATTTAAAAGTGCAGTGTTGTACAAATGTGCATTATTATTATTACTACACAGTATTTGATTAGTGCCGACATATTACATAGCCATGTACAAAGTCCACAGTCATGTCACTAGCTGTCCCTCAAAGGGGCTCACAATCTAATGTTCTACGTTAAACTACCTTATTCATGTGTCTTTATTATAGTCTATGGTAAATTTTGGGGGGGAGCCAATTAACCTAACTGCACATGTTCGTGGGAGGAAACCAGAGTACCCAGGGGAAACCCATGCAGACACAAGGAGAACCTGCAAACTCCATTCAGATAGTGTCCTGGCCAAGATTTTAACCTGGGACCTAGCATTGCAAAAGCCAGAGTGCTAACCACTGAGCCCACGTGCTGCCCATTTTTGTTTTCTATTCACTTTTGGAATGTAACGGCAGCAGATCGCAAGGAAATTTATTGGGAATTTAAAAAAGTGCAAAAGTGCATTCATCTTCCTACATCACCCAATTTGACACTGTGCCTTACAGAAAATGTAAAAAATCATGTGCCCATCCCATTGAGACGCATGAGGGAGCCTTGCAGGCCATATTATTATCCTATACTGCAAAGTACAATTTCTTGCAGTAGAATTTTGCAGTTTGGACACGATCACTGGTTCCTGGAGTGTTCTAACCTCCAATATAGGAGAAAAAACTTGTAGTTTATTCTCCCTTTATATGAGCTGTGGTTCCTTATTCCAGCAAGGCTCAGACCCAGCTAGTGACAGAAAGCATTGTAAGCTATTAGGGTTCTTATTAGGGTATACGCTATTAGGGTTCTTATACATTTTACCATACAATCATTATAACCAAGGTCAGGACACAGATTATCTCATCACTGCACTGCTACGATCTATTTACATTCTTGAGCAGGCCCATATTGTATCTCTTTAATTAAAGTGAAGAAAAATCAGAGACCTTCCTACTCTATCTGGCTGGGTTCAGCAAATCTTGGTGGTTCAGGAGAATAACAAATATTTGAGAAGGTAAAATAACTCACTCTAGTGCTGTAAACATGCATCCTGGGGTATAGTTTTTGGACAATAATGGATATCTGTAAGAGAGGGTGCTAAGAAGTTCCTGGCTTTGCCCAGAAATAAGAAAGCCAGAGTTATGAAATAACACATTTATTCAACATATTCCCTTCATAGACTGATGCACTTTAAACAGCTTAGTTGCAGCTTTTCTTGACCGTTCAAATAAAAGTCCTTTGGTTGAGCCGTAAACCAGCACTCAGCAGCATCTTTGACTTCAGAAATGTCCTCAAAACTTTGCCCCTTCAGGTGTTTCTTCAAATTCGGAAACAGATAATAGTCCGAAGGGGCCAGGTCAGGTAAGTAGGGGGGGTGGTGGACCAATTGGAAACCCAGGGTGTTCAATTTGGCAGCCACAACTTTGGACGTGTGTGCAGGTCCATTGTCCTGCAAAAAAAGGATCCCTTTGGTCAACTTTCCACGGCGTTTCGTCTTAATTGCCTCCTTCAGGTGGTCCAAGAGGTTAGCATAATACTGTTTGGTGATACTAGAGCCCTGAGGTAGGTAGTCCACCAACAGAATACCGTCTTTGTCCCAGAAAACAGACACCATTACTTTTTTGGCCGATTTCTGGGTTTGGAACATCTTCGGACGCGGGGACCCGCTGTGGCGCCATTCCTTTGACTGTTCCTTGGTTTCAGGATCATAGATGTGGAGCCAGGTTTCATCCTCAGTCACTAACCTAGCCAAATTGTCCTGTGCAGCTTCAAAATGGGCCAAAACAGCTTTGGATGCTTCAACTCGTTCCTTCTTCTGATCACTGTTCAAACATTTTGGCACCCACTTTGCTGAAAGCTTGCGCATGTCTAGGATAGTGGTGATAACAAACCCAACACGCTCCCGTGAGAAAGCCAGGAACTTCTCAGCACCCCCTCATATATCTCTGACAATAAATATTCTTTAGAGCTGCTGAGAAGTTAATAAATCAGTCATCAGATTGTCCTATGGCAAGAAAGAAACTTTTCAATAGAGAATATATATAGTGAATTCTACAATAACACTGAAAAAAAAGTTCTACAGAAAAACAGTTTTACAGGCAGCTGGTAGGAAAAATAGTACCTCTGCTTTTAGCTTACAGTTTACATTTTAACATTGTGTGGGATTTGGGCTTAGCATGCTGAATGAATTGCCAAGCAACTGTAGTTGCTGTTCTGC
Source organism: Pyxicephalus adspersus (assembly GCF_032062135.1). Lineage (NCBI taxonomy): Eukaryota > Metazoa > Chordata > Amphibia > Anura > Pyxicephalidae > Pyxicephalus > Pyxicephalus adspersus. Next base: position 19,686,368 of record NC_092859.1, read on the forward strand.
TTTAGATGAAACAATTACCATCTACTGTTCTTTGTATTGCTGTATGTGGTGCAGAATTGGAATATTCATAGTGTCTGTGTTTTAAGTTTACTACATATACGTTAACATTCCAAAACCTCCTTCATTACTACAATATACTGTATTCACATTACTACAATATAGTGCAGGCACTACTCTCACCACACTTTAAAGAAGAAAATCTTGCAAGGGCAATATTAAGTGACAACATTTTCTTAATGTTCTTTATTTTTTTATATTTATTTTGTTTTATTAGGTGTGTCACAATATCACACTATAATGGAAAAAGTTGCAAATCTTTGTGTGTTAAAAAAACATTTGCAGCATAATGGTTTGGTTTGTGTCACCATTTTACTCCTTGAGTTACAATGGGAGAGCACAAAAAATGTGGCTTTCCAAAACATTTATTGGTATACCAAAGCATTATGATTAGTAAACAGGTAAAGGAGGGACAGGAAAAGAGCAAAGGTAGGGTAAAGAATGGTGGTAAGTGGTGCAGGATCACAATTCACAATGTAAGCAAAAGTAGCCCAGAGAGAGGGTAACTGACCAAATGCATACATTAATTGGTATATCTAGGAAAAGGATTATCGAACATATATCTGGTAATAAGAAAGGGCATTACATAAACTTAGTTTTTAACTCAGCTAAACTTTACATAAGTGTACAGAACCATTGGTAGAGGCAGAATGTATTCTTTTGGCCTATATGTTACAAAATTTATCACAGTGCATAGATGAACCCTATTCTTCTAATTTCATTTACTGGGATATTCCAACCAGCCAGAGAGCAATGGTCGTTTGTTCTTGTTCATAATAGCATATAATCAGATCCCTTGTAGCTGGTGAGAAATGGGGGTTCACTGTCTTTGTAAGTTTTAATAGAAAGTTGGGTGAAGTGTGGGAGGAAAGGGAAAGTTATTTAAAAAGAACTGCCAGTGGTGTCTCTGATTGATGAGTGGATGACAGCCCAGCGTGGCCTTAGTTTGAGGCAATCTCACCATATGGGGCAGGACATACCACAATCCTCCAATCGTCATCGGCTGATAACGGACAGAGATGGGGAGATACAGGAAATGTTTGTGTGCAACCTCCTAATGAAAAGCTTAAAGCAAAACACTTCTTTATTGAGTTGAGTGAGGTAGCATGTGTAAGTTAATAATAATTTCTATTTAGGGTTCAGTAAATACAAAGCCGAATTTACATTTCCATTCTCTAAATCACTATAACTCTTCTTTTGTTTGCTTATGTAAAACAGGTTAGTAAGAGATTGACAGGAGGCCCATAGTGATTGGTTTCCCCACACCGTGGGTTTCACCCACTTTATGGTCACCTATACCCCCCTATAGAAAGGACCAATCTACTCTGCCAATGTGGATTTTAGCATTGGTAGGGAGAAGAGATGATGTGCACCAATAGTGATTTTGTACTACTGTATGTTGTAATAAATTGAAATGCCCTGAGGAAGTTGTCCATGGTCTCTCTATTGTGGATAAATCCTGAATCACAGTAGCCTAGGTCATGAAGAAACTATTTCAGACTATTGTCAAGAATTGTAGACAATATCTTCAAATCTATATTAAACAATTATATTGGTTGGAAGTTGAAGCACACATAATTACAGTAATGGGTGATAACCAAGCCTCTTTAGGGAATGGGCTTTTTACAGTCCGTTTTTAGAATAGGCTTTAATATGATCAGAGAGGCAGAGTTTTTTCTATTTGCCATCTGTTTCTAGTATTCTTTAATTATAGAGGCCTAACACATTGCCATTATTTATTAAAGTTTTCCAAGACTGATAGTCTATCATCACCTGTCTTGGAGAGCTTTTTACATCAGACCCATTGCTGTAAAGTGGCAAACAATTGCTGCAATAGGCAATGTATTGTAAGGTAAGTAATGTAATGACTTTAAATATTGTTGCAATTGTCAAAGATTATATAAATCCTAACAATACTCTCTGATTAGCTGCACAATTAATTTGGTTTGGAAAAAATAGAGTTCTCAGGAGGTATCCTGTTTTAGTAGCTCGTTGGTAGCAAGCAGTTTGCTGCTTTTATAGTCTGGGACATGTAGAGGAGTTTGCATTGGGCTGAGTACATGGGACAACTTTATTGGATGTATTTAGCTTGCATTCAGCTTGCCTATGTTGTTTAAACTTTCATAGTGTAAGACTTCTTAAGCCAGTGGGTGCACCCTGTGCTCTAATATTCTAAATATTAAGCAGGCCTTTTTTCTACAATCTGCTTTTCTTATAATCATTTAGTTTAAGAGAAGTGATTCGGTTTTGAGATCCTGACATACTGACTTTTCCTTTAAAAGCTCTAAGGAAAGCTTAAATGTCAATTATTTTTATTTTTATTCTTCCAGTTTGTAATTGAATTTGAAAGGTGAATAGCTTTACCTTTATAAATTGACTTCTACACCCTTAATAAAAATGGATTTTAAGTCTACCTTAGGTGTTAGGGATAAAAGAAGAGACCTAATGACCCTGTCCCTGTCTAAATGAGCAATGTGTGAGGTTAGGGAGTATAAACTTGGAGGGCGAATTTCATCTACCTTCTCCAAATGGATTGATGAACTCTGATGTGCTTTAATTGAGGATATAATCATGGATACAGATTTGATGCACTGAGAAAGATTCAAGAGCTCCTGTAGGGATCAAGCCGCGATGGTAGAAATTATAGGCAGATGGCAGCCTCTGTATTGTGACCCAACTCTTCAGTAACCACCCAAAAATAGCCAAGTGGTTACTGAAAAGTGCTGAGTGGTGCACCCAGCAAAAAGGGGCTGGGGAGAACACAGTCCTGTGTGGAACGTTTGGGGTTCTCTGTGGAGCAGGTGTCTTCCACTTCCCTCTCTCTGCTCAATTTACCTGTAAACTGATCATTTGCAGGATTAAGCAGGAGCCTCATAATTCTGCACCTTGACCTATGCAAAGCTAGGACATTCCCACATATTGTCAATGTTTCACATGCAAAGAACACTGAAATCCAACTAAACTATCCTCAGTTTCCAACTACATCATTGTGTAACATTACTACACCTGGGCCATCTTCACAACCCAGGAATCATCCTCTTTATTCTGTGCAAAGACATTACATTATGAGGGGTGGTCTGATGTAACCAGGGAGTGTTTCACCCTGTGTGTCACTTCCTCCATAGTTAGCCCATTTGTTTATACAATCAGATCACTTTAATCTGAGAATTGCCTGAGGGCAGGAAGCAAAGAGAATGGAATATAAATTCTATCTCACCCACAGAGGAAAAACTAAACATACATTTTCTGTATACAAATGTAGGACATGTAACCTGCTAACTTCTGACATAACTTAACGCCAGGTAACACTACTACAGCCGGTTTTACTACTTATAATATATTAACAAAAGTGTATAAAATCACAAACCTTACTAACCACCATGTACCCACTATAACTAAGACCTGGGATCAACTGCCTATTGGTTTTCAAAAATCTAGTGTGGAAATAACTCTTTAGTGATTTTTCGGGAGATGGCTTTACAAGAATATTCAAATGGGGTAAATATAATTGGAAAAATCGCAGAAGCATCCAATGAGCAACTATTGACCTAACTGCAAATGTGACAGTAGAAATGGTTAATGTTTTCAATCCTGAACCAGATCCATTCTGAGCTTGCTGGATCACCCAGGTTCTCCTATGATAGTCTTTCATCCCCAGACTTGGAAAGCTTTAAAAAATCAGACTCAATGTTGCTGTAGCAGTTGAAAAGTGTTCTGCAAGCTTGTTGCAGGTCAAAGTCTCAAAAAGTGCTGAGCTCAGAGACATCCAGACAGTTGGCATTTTCGGTGAGGTGAGTAATGCCATCCTACACATTTCTCTTGCATGGTTTTCTACCAATAGCCAATACTACTGAACACACTCATATTGCTCTTCTCTGGTTTACAGTACTAAATATAAAACCCATCCACTACAAATACCCATTATTACTAATATTATTCCGTAGATCTTCTGTAGGTGGCACCAATCTGCTAGTACCAATGTATCATTGTTACTTCTTCCCAAATAATTAATGAAAATCTTTGAACATTATCCCTAATGCCATGTAGCCAGTACAAGATTTATCACTATTGCTAGCATTATATTAGGGCAAACAATAATTGATTACTGTGAAATATTTAATTCCACAGGATCCTTCTGTAGACATCCTTGGCCCTACTATGTTTTAATCTTTCCACAACACTTTTCATCCTGTCTTCATTCCATTATTAATCTTTGTATTTGCATTTCATTGGTACATGGTCTGAACATGGAGAACATGGAATGAATTAATAGCTCCTGAAATTTTCCATCTGTATTCCTTTACCAACAATGGGGAGCCATGGAAGACAGAGGGACCTTATTCCTTATTTTAAACATATTACAATTTTTTTAATTGCTGCCCAGACTTACAAAAAACAGCTAAATGCAATTAACAAGTAGCACAAAAAGTGCACTGAAATGTAGAGTGTGTATGCAGGCTTTATGTATACCGCCTGTACTGACATAAGAATATTAATAGGCCTGATACCTATCTAAGCAATGAGCTTAGTTTTTGATAGGGGAAATCTGCATGCTGTATTTTTGGACAAAATGACCCAAATTATTACCATTTAGGTGAATGCAGTGCACCCCAATGTATGCATTTTGCTGTCAGTGAGTGCATGGTAAAGAATAGAATTTAGAAGTTATAACTTTATATTATATTCTAGGAATAAAGCAAACATCTTGCCAGCATCCTTTTCAGCAAAGTTGCAATCTGTGAGCATTGAGTATTTGGTAATTACTACTTATGGAACACATTTTGGAAACACAACCAATATAAAAGGAATAATTGTATCACATAGCTTAGTGATGTATGCTGTATTAACGCTGTATTTATATTCCTGTTATGTCAGACAGATGTTATAAAATCATCATAGGGAATATTCAAAGAAATATGATTTCTTTACCATTTAATTGCTAAAAAAAAGCATGTTGTAGCCAAAGCAATTAATTGCTGTTAATCGGAAGAAGATTGATAACATGCTCTAAGGGCCAAAGGTCAGACCATTTTTTGTGTGCATTAAAGTACATTTAAAATCCTGACTCCAGAGGGCCTTACCTGTAATAATGTGACAGAAAACATGGTGTGAATTTCTTTTGCATACTTGGACATTTGTATGCTCATCTTCCCATGTGAATCCAAAAATAAAGGAAAAGAAAATCAAAACCAGAACTATTTGCAACTTTTCTGAAAATGGTACCTACTGGACCTGCTATACAGATACAGAGGAAGCACTGCAGCTAAAAAGCATTTGTGTGAATTGACTCATGTGGCACCTGGTACCTTTACAGGGCTTCTACCTTTCAGTAACTTCACAAATCTGCATGAATAAATTAATTACATGTCACAATATACAGCATAAGTATTATTTTTAATCCAGCTGTACCTTTTATACCTACAAAAATATCCATGAGCATCAGTCTGCTGCAGCCACAAGATGATGCATTTCCCCAGTGATCAAACTGTAAAAATGTAACTTCATAATAATGCTGCTCAAACAAGCTTCTGTTAAGTTGAACAAGTTTACCTTTCTTGTATCTATACTAAAATGTATTTTTAAAACATGGCTCTTGGTTTACCAAAACAGGAATAGGTAGAATAGGAAGAATTATTTTGGTGAGATGTACCTTCATGTTATATCTCTAGGACAAGAATGAAATCTTCCCAATGGAACATGGAGCACAATACAAAAACTGACAGAAGTTTGAACCTTTCCCTACTCTATCCAATGTGGGAAATAAAAAAGGTTTTGGCTGTGGTTTATCTTTTACTCCAGTGATAAAGGGACAGAAACTGCTTTCTTCATAGTTGTCTTTTCTCACATCAGCAGCCAGTGAAACTTCCACCAAGAACACAACTTAAGAACGCAGCTAAACTTCAGTAGATGATTAAGACCAACTCTACTATAACTGGATTCCTAAAGCAGCACTAACCGGTAAAATTGCCCTTTATTGCCGAGGGGTCAGGTGATGTCCTTTCTACAGGAAAATAAATGTACTACCTGACTGCAATATTTTAAATCACATTCACCTGTCCTTGTCCCATCTTTACCTGGTCCTCTTCCAGATTCTAGCATTATTAAAATAATGTACCTGTTCTGACTTACATACAAATTCAACTGAAGAACAAACCTACAGTCCCTATCTCATATGTAACCGGGGGACTACCTGTGCTATAGAAATAGAGATTGTGAACAGGTAAGTATATTTCATTGCATTTTTCATTGTGAAATTATAGATCCGCATTTATAAGGGGTGCTAGGACAAGGATATTTAGCCTATTAGTTCTTACCCCTGGATTCCAACTGGGTGGAGTATTGGCAAAGTCAGGCTTTAATATGAACTAAACCCTGTGCTTACATACCTGTGCCCATTCTGTCATCTTCTTCTTTCTTCTCTTGTTTAGATTTTTGGCCGTCTTGACTGGTTAGGCCTGGATGAATAAGTCCAGCATAGTTCATTCACTTTTGGCAGCGGCAGGGGAAGCTGGGATGTGCTGGGTATCCTACCAACCAACGCACATATGCAGCTCAGCAATTGTGCCAGTAAAGGTACCAATTCTGTTTTGTATTACAGAAGGGACATTGCCTGCCCCTTTCTACAATAAAACTTTGCCTGATTGTAATTTTTTAAAATGTAACTTTAGTTCTGCTTTAAGTTCTACTGTAGATGCCCATTTGTGGCTTCTGTAAGTAATATTTGACAGTATATATAGTATAATATAATATATAGTAATATGAATTATTTATATTTATATATTACTCACACTCCCTTCTCAAAAGTATCTAACAGAAAAGTCAGGTTGCCTGCTTCTCAGACCAGGTGGGAGATGTGATTTATCATTTGGTGACAAAGGAAAGGAGTAAGTGTAAGAGACATGAAATCTATACACTGATCAGCTAAAACAGAGGTGCCCAACAGGTGGATCGCAATCTACCGGTAGATCGCAAATGCAATGCGAGTAGATTGCGGAGCCCTGCCTTTCAAAAAAAAAAAAACTCTACTCCGCACAGGAGTTATTAAGTCCAAATACCATTCCACCATGACTGATGATCATTTGGAAGTCTGTTTGAGGCTGGCTACCAGCAACTACTGTCCGGGCTATGCAACTTTGGCTGATTCCATTCAGTTTAAGAGGTCATCGGGGTAAGGTAAAGGCCAAAAATGTACAGAATTGTGCCATACATGTTCATGCTGCTATGCAAGGTAAACAATATATATTTTAAATATAAAGTATACTCGGAATATATATTGATAAATATATGTTTAGCATTTTTTTATTGATGGTAAATCATTTTAAAAGTAGCTCGCAAGCCAAAAAACTGTGGGCACCCCTAAGCTAGAATATGAAAAACACTGACATGTGAAGGGAATAACAATGATTATTTCATATGACATCTATCAGAAGATATATTAGAATTTATTATTATTAAACAGGATTTATATAGGACCAACATATTATGTAGCGCTGTACATTAAATAAGAGTTGTAAATGACAGACAGATACAGACAGTGACACATGAGGAGGAAAGGACCCTGAACCGAAGAGCTTACAATCTAGGAGAATAGGTCTGGGTTGCTTTTATGGCACAAGGAGCACCTACATAATGCTGAACAGGTGGTTGTAATGTTTTGGCTGTTCTTTAGGTACTACCATGTCATGTCACCTACCTGTTAAGTGTCTCATTACTTTTCCTAAATTCTAGAAATGTTTCCATGCCCATTCGTATCCCATACTAACATTCATTTATTATTAGAGTTACAGTTAAAGGCATGATCTAAAAGTCTGTGAATTGTCAGGTGAGTGAATGTGCCTCGGAAGTAGTCCTTGTAGGATTCATGGGCAGAGAAGGCTGCGGTGCTCGGTATGTATACAATGCGGTCAGTCAGCAGCCGCTTCTTCCTTTCTCTCTAATGTTCCATTGTAAGGAGGTTCCATTGTGACATCACGCCAGTGTGTGTCCATATATGGACAGTTACGTCACTGGAGCTTCCCCGGGCGGAGATAAAAAGCAGCCGGAGTCCCCTGACAGAGCATCGAGATTGAGAGAGAAGAGAGATAATTCCTATGCCATCTCCCTGGAGGGATCAGACACTTTCCTCCCACTTCTCCCCTCCATCCCTGGGGCACAACGAATAACCACACCCATCCGCCCCCCATAAATCCCACAATATCTACCTGCCCCATTGTGGGGTAGATCTGACACCAGCAGCAGCAGCCTACCTGTCCTGCACCTGTTACACATCTCATGCACCATCCCAGCATCCTCCACATGCAAGACGACACTCTTCTCTACTTGCCCCTTCTTATTCCATTTTTTGCCTAGATCGCACATTCCTCCATCTTATGGGGTAGCATTTCTGATTCCGTCCGCTCCATCCTTCATTCCTTCATCTCAGTACTTACCTGCCTGGGGCATAGGGGTGGATCAGACACATGTGCCCTAAATGCAGGGGGTAAATGTGACAGCGATCTGCGCTATGGAGCACAATCACTGCCCCCTTTGATTTCTCCTCGGGGGTCCATCACACCAGGGGCCAGTGCAGCATCCCAGGGGCCAATTTGTAGAACTTGCCAGCACTCGGGGGTAAGTCCACCGTGTAATTCCACCCTGCTGTGGCCAGTGCTATGACCGGAAAGCTGCTGGATAAACTCCCCGTTAATATGACATCGCTTCTACCGGACAGTCTGTACGCCGAGGAGGGGCAAGACCTGCCAGGAACTCTGTCCATCTACCCCGGAGGGGGCAACGAGCAGCACTACTCCGCCATGTCTGCAGGTAGGAGCAATGCCAAGCTGGGGAATGGTGATCCATGTGTGTGATCTATGTGTGATCTATATGTGATCCATGTGTGATCTATGTGTGATCCATGTGTGATCCTTGTGTGATCTATGTGTGTAATCTATATGTGATCCATGTGTGACCTTTGTGTGATCCATGTGTGATCTATATGTGTGATCCATATGTGATCTATATGTGATCTATATGTGTGATCTATGTGTGTGATCTATATGTGATCTATGTGTGATCTGTGCGTGATCTATGTGTGATCAATGTGTGATCTATGTGTTGGGATGGTGGAAGGATCCATGTGTTGGAATGTAGACAATATGGGGTCAGGGGGTATTTGTATTGCCAGTGGTTGTTACATTGTATCATTGGCAAGTTTTGTTTTACATTGCTGATGAATCATAACATTCCAGGATCCAGGAATGTTAGAAGTATCCCTATAGATTGGATGTTTGATGATCCCTGATCCCACCAGTGCGCTCTGAGTGCATTGCGCATGCATATGCCCACTCCAGTCCCGAACACTTTGCTACCCCACCACTAGAGGTAACCCATCTCTAGGGGGCTCCATGGCTGTGACAGCTGCACAATTCCCCTTCAGACGCTGACAACGTCACATTGTGGGGGAAGGAAGTCTTTAAATATGGTTGCGGAGGTGGGGGAGCTCCCAGCCCGGTGTGTGGGGGAGGCAGGCGACTGAGTTGGGAGGTGACACGTGGGGGCAGCTGGTGACAGCTCACAGGATAGAGGTGAGTAGGTGTATGCTGGGGAGGGAGGGGGATTTCCATCTTTAACTCCTTAAACTGGAGGTGACCGACTATCCAAAGGCTCCGAACTACAAATGTGCTAGAAACATTTCCAAATTGTACAGAATAGATTTATATCCAGCAGGCTCAGACTATAAAGTAATCCTCACCACTAAAACTATTCACACCAAGAGAATACAACTCCCAGGGGTAACAATTCAGAACTCAGGGTTGTTCCTGTAGGCAGCACCAGGGAGAGGTAGTTATCCCAAAGTTCAGCAAATCCCATAAATGTTTATATGGAGAAGCTGAGTAAAGTTTATAGTTTTTTTGCGTTGTACTTTGTCATTAAAAGCAATGCACATTAGCAAACCTAAAACAAAGTGCCAGGACAGTGTTTCTTATCCAGAGTTTGTTTCCTTGAGCAATTTGTACCTCTCAGGTCAGTGACACCGATGATCTGTAAGTGTGATATTCTTTCCAATGACCACTAAGCTATTTAGGATATAGAAATTATATCAGAAGTTTCCTAAAGACCTGAAAGTTATTTCAAGTACATCCTGAATTGTAAGCTCTTCAGGGCATGGTCCTTTCCTCCTCCTGTGTCACTGTCATTTGCAGCCCTTATTTAATGTACAGCACTGCGTAATATGTTGGCGCTAAATAAATCATATTCAAAATATTCAAACTCATCATACCCATTTCAATAACTTTCAGCTATATAAATCCTGTTTAATGAAAAGTCTTCCCCATGTTAAAAAGGTTGAGAAAAACTATGCTAGATGATCACAGACCTAGAAAAGCAGGCTGAAGTCTGGCTGAATGTTGCCTGCACTTTGCACACTATTAAAGATCTGCTTTTATCAAATAGGACCTTGCTAAGCATTAGTCACTTCAGAACTGCTTTATAATGATGGGAAGAAGACAGAAATGATGGACACCTCCTCACCTGTCATTCACCTGTCATTCTGAGGGAATTTTTCTATTTATTTCACCAACTAGTGGTTGTTGGATAACTATTTAGCTTTGCTTCTCTAACAATCAGCTTGCTATGTGAGGCAGTCACAAGCTGACCATGCAGTTATTTTATTTATTCAGAACATTTCTACATATATGTGCTACTGGGTCAGACTGTATATATGACAGCCGCACACAGAACACTGTCAGGATGTTCTATATTTTTATATTTTAGTTTAGGGCAGAGTGGGTGGTGTAGTGGATAGTGTTGCAGAGCTGGTGTTCTAGGTTTAGTTTCCACCAGAGACATTGCTGTGTATTTTGTTGCATGTTCTCCTTGAGCTTTAGGGATTTTTGGGTACAGCATTCATATCACACAGTACAATAAACATGCTGGCTGTGTAAGCACCACATAAGCCACAAAGTGTGGTGGCACAGTGGTTAGCAATTCCCCTAGGGTCATAAGTTTGATTCTTAGACAGATCTGGATGAACTATGTGTGTAGGGTTTTCTCCCACATCCCCAATAATACTAGTAGGTTAACTGGCTTCCCCTAAAAACCGTCCTTAGCTTATATTAGGGATATGTTTGTGGTAGGGGCATTAGATTGTCAGCTCTTCTGAAGGAATGTAAGTACCATGACTATGGGCTCTGGAAAGTGCTGTAAAATATGTTTGTTTTACATAAATACATGATAATAAAAATTGTCTGTATAATCTGGTCTGAATATGAGATAAATATCACATTTTACCTGGATCTAGTGGTACCCTTGTTTCTATGGCATGCCAGTTGAGCATTCTCTGTAGGGCTAACGTGAATATTTTAAGACTTTAAGCCCTGTTTCTGTTGGTGCCCACCTTTTCCTAAGACAATAATAGAAATTTATGGGGTACCTGAATATTCTAGGTAAGAAGTAGGTGAAAAAAAGTGTATAGCCAGCTTTATTGTTAGTCAAATGATTCCTGAGAAATTCTCAAACTGTACATCCAAAATACTTCAAAACTGATTGATGATTACATATCACAAGTAAAAAATAGTGGACCATATACACAAAATCATAGTACACTGGATTGAAAACTAATTGGAATAAATAAGTGTCCACAACCGTGAAACATGTTGGAGGTGTTTAGTTTACCACAAGCTTATCCCTTTTTCTCTATACATCTGCTTTAGTGGACTATAGCTCTTTCTAAGCAAAGGATCACTAGTGCAGAATACTTCTTGTTTCTATAGAAAGCTGTATGTGACATCTACAATGCTTAATCATACCCAAGTCATAAAAGAAAACCACTTTACCTTCAACTCTGCATGTCCATATGGAAGCAGTTGGGCGTTTTTCCAGCTTGCATCTGAAAACAGGAAAGCCGTTATATAAAGCACTATTTTTGTATATACTACAGTGATCATAAAGCAAACAATAAAATACACAGCTGAGTTTCATTTATGTGCATGACATTGCCTTGGTAATTAAAAACTTTTTAAGATTTGTAATTAGCTTCGGACAGTGCTGTGATCTGGGATCCCCTGGCAAAAACACAGCCAAATTCTTACTTTTCTTCCTTGCATGTAAGCAATACAACTTAGACAAAAAAGTATATTTTTTTCAGCTCATTCTGATCATCCTATTAGCAGGTGTTGCTGTGTAGAAAAAAATACAAGGAGCTAATAAAAAGACACATTTGTGGCACTTACAGCAATAAAAACATTCTTGCATATAGCTATGAGTTAAATATATATATATATATATTTATATATATATATATATATATATATATATTATAAATATCTGTTTGGAATTTAGCTTCAGCTTTTAGACACTTGCTATTGAAATGCTGAAGGTAAAGGAGAGTCATAAATATCAGATAACTTTTCACCACATTTTTTGTTACTAGAGCTACCTTCTTTGTTTTTAAGAATCCTCAGCTTTTAAGACCTACATGAGTTCATATTCAGACAGATCTTTGAAACATTCACAAATGTTTGTGAATGTTTCATTGTGTAAAATTTGGGAATTGGTGACCTATTCTATAGAAAGTCAGAGCTGCAGCTGGTAGGATCACTGAGGTTTTGGAACAACCTTGAAGACAGTGACTGGGATACAATGGAAGTAGTGAGATTCACAGATTTATTTTAAAAGGGGGTTTATGGAATGAATTACTGTCATATGAACCTGGAAGATTCTCCACCAGAGAATGTTTCAGTAAATATAGTATTCTCTGCTTCATCAATAGATCCTAAGAACATAAGAAACTGTTAAGTAGTTAACCTATGAACATTTACAAAAAATGAAATCAATCATTAGTTTTGGATGAACTGAACTTTTAATGATTGAACAATGGGATAAATAAGTGTGAATGAGCATACATAAAAGAACTAAGCATTCTCTGCAAACATATATTAAGTTAAATATTCACACTGTAGGCAAAATCGTGTTTACTCACAATAAAGGGGGCACACAAACTATCTAATCATAAACCCACTAGTGCATGTAGGTGTTTGTTGCTTACTCACACGCATCAGTTGAACTGAATAATTGGTAAATGATTTCAAAACAGTACCATGGATACTGCAGACATCAATATCATTCACAAAGCACATAGAGGCTAACTTACTATAATCAGAGGCTTGCTGGCAGATAATGTTTGTAAAGGTCTTCCTGCTATAACAGCTATACAGGGAAGGGTTGCATGTGGTGTGCATGGGTGGTTGTATCTGAATGTTTCTAATGCAAGTCACCAATTACAGATGAACTGTAGGAATGTATATCATGTTATGCAGCTGGGCTACTTATTACTATTCTGTTTGCTTGTTTAAAACACATGGTAATTCATTACCTTTTATTATATAATTTGGCTCATCTCAGGCTGCCTGGTTGCAGAGTAGTAATACAGGTATAAGACTGGTCTGGGATTCAGAAACACGTGTTCTGTCCACTTCTGTCCACTCACTATGATCTCTGTAAATGGAATCAAATATATTCCCAGGAACTGATCAGTGGCCATAGACATTAGGAAGCAAAACCTATTTTTCCTAAATTTAAGCTATAATCAAAAAGAGTCTATTGTTTTTTCAGCCTATTTAACTACTATCAGTTCCACAATAGATCACAGTGGCTTCAGTGATTTGTGTTTTGTTGTTTTTTATTATTTTTTTATTTGCATGTGCAATTTATGTGCTTGTGTTAATCCCACCATTATTATGTCCTTTGTACTGACACTTAAGCATTTTCAAAGTAGGGTTGCAATGGTATGAGATTAATGATGTAAACACTAGGAAAAGATCACTGTATCATAATATACAGATATTCTACAGCAATCATTTTAATGTTTGACCTATTGGCCATTTTTTTCCAGCTGCTTATACATTTGTTAGTGCAGTAAAGCAAAAGTGATGTGCAGATGATATACATTTTTTTACAATAAAGATTTTTAGTTTCCCTTGGGTCTTTTCTTTCCTCTTTGACTGCCTTTTAGATTTTGCAGTAGGGTTGCTGTGAGCCCATTGTTTATGTTAACAGCAGTTTACAGCTCCATTGGCTGGGGGTTGTTGGGAGAGGAGGCGTTCCTGACAACCACAAACCAATGGGACCTCTGCCTGCTGTTGACCTTATCAATGTTATCACTGCTGCTGAATTCATTGTTTACCAATCCTGGTACATCCATCGATAATAAGCAAATGCATATGGCAGTATTTCCCAGCTAGGGCTCAGTGGAACCCTGGAGTTTCTTTAGAAATTGCCAGGGGTTCCTTAAACCATGAGCAATTTGTACCGCTCGGGTCAGCATGTCAGTAAGTGACACCAATGATCTTCTTGGCTGTTCCTAAAGGGAGATATTCTTTCCACTTGCCAGCAATGTAAGAGGCATTCTTCCTGCTGACCACCACACTAATATACTGTGAGCTGTGGATATAGTAATTACAGCAGGGGTTTCTAAGACCTGAAAGTTATTGCGAGGGTTTTCTTATGTTAAAAAGGTTGAGAAAGTCTGGCGTATGGTATAAAACCCATCAATATTAATAAAACTTTGTTCCAAGTGAACAAATTAAAATCAATTATATTTAAAAGCAGTCACTTTGAATTTTCACGTTTGCAGCTTTTTTATTTTTAAAGCTAAACCTTTAATACAATAAAGGATACAATAATCCCTATTTAATTAATCCAATTATTAATTTCGGTATGCTGTAAAAGACAAGGAAAAAATAATATTAAAACAAACAACACTCGTAACAATGCCATTGCAAAAGAAAAAAAAAGCTGTCAAATCATAACTGATAGTGGGCTGCTATACAGGAAGAAGAGGGATTATATTACTGATCTTTTTAGACTAGCAGCAAAGAGGACATTGGAGCTTTAAAGGCCTAGTGTCTGCATTAAGGGAGTACCTGCCATTATTACCACAAGGGGATTATCAGCCCCCTTTCACAAAAACAAGTAAAAAAAAATTATTAAATATTAATAATACAAATTAAAGATGCAAATACATGCAGTCAGGACACATATTATGTAGAAAAATAACTAGGGAACTGATGGGCTGTAATGCACAATAGTTACAAACGTGAGTTTTTGGCCATGATTTATTAAAGCTCCCCAAGGCTGGAGAGGATAAACTTTCTTCAGTGAAGCTGGGTGATTCAGCAAACCTGGGATGAATCTGGTCTAGGATTTAAAACATTTGCTAATAAATTACTTTGAAGAAATCCATTCCAGGTTTGCAACATCTTTACTGTGTATTCATACTGACTCAGACTTGATTTTTGAACTAGTTATAGTACCAGAAAATGCAAAATAGTTACAAATCTAAAGTACTGGTTTTGTCGCATCACTGACATAAGTTTCAAATCCTACACAAACCTATTTAGGATAAAGGGGGGAAAATAAGTTTGTAATATTTGGAATAGTATTTATTCTAGCAAATATGTTAAGAATGAACAAAGTAAAACTTTTTTGTTGCATTTGTCTCTCTACAAAATATATACATATACATAGGGCTCTTTTTATAAAACAGGCAATCAGGCTAAATATAATTTATGAATAAATTAGACAATTATTAACAGTATTCTAATAAGAACGGTAAACATTTGAAAATAAAAAGTTGCAGAAAATTTTTTTTATATTAAAATATTAAAAAATATTTTTTTTGGAGTGGTTGTAAAGGCAAACAAAAATGAGTGCCGATATTTAAAAACATTTTGTAACATTTTTTAAACCTTTTTTTTAATTGATCTCTAAGTGTTGGGTTGACAAGTCCTTAAAAGTTAGACATTTTGATCACTATAAGTTGCAGGCCCCATATAGCAGAAGTAAACCCTAAATAAATGACATTTACAGTGGCTTGCAATGGCACTGCATATAATTAACAATTGGCAGTTTTATTCTTTTTAGAAAATAATGGTTTCACTGTCTTTTTAAAAAATGTATTTTTTTTGCATCTCAGCACTGCTGATCAGCTTTTATAAAACCATTTCATGTCTACATGCACTATGGCATTTCTCATGGTGGGTTTCCCGGTGACAACAGTGAAGCATACCGGCATAATTTGTTTTAAATTGGCCACTTGGCCAGAATCTATACTGGGGGTGTGGGGGGCAATGCAGGTGACAGAGGCAGAGAGTTGTCATTTTCTACCAGTACTTGCACTAGGATCTCATAATAGAAGGATCATCATGGATTTTTAAAAAAGCTAAATGTTTTTAAGATTGAAAATGACTTTTAAGATGGCAATAACATGTTAACAAGATTGCAGGAAATGTTAGTGTTTGGGTTTCTATCTACTTTGAGAAAATTTGAATTTAGTAAATATGCATGTGTTTTTAATATGGGTTGACATTTTAGTATTTAGATACATCAGATCTACATTTGCACTGCAGCTTCAATCAGAAACTATAACATTTATTACTTCCAGAAGTGTCAGTTGCCGGAGTTCCCTGCTGCATGCTGTGCTCTGATGAAGATTCTGATGGAGGCTGCAAATTCTAGAAAAGAGCTATGGTAGGGGATACAGACTGATGTAACAGTGGTTATATTTCCACGTCTATTGCAGGAACATTTGACTGGAAATTTTTTTTTAGGACTGGCAGGGTCACTTTAAAGGAAACCTGTACTGAGAGAAATAAGGCTTCCATTGTTAAACATGGAAGATAAATTCTACTTACCTTTATATTGTTGGCTTATATGCTTTCCAAAATCACAAACCAAACATTAACAGAGCATGGATAGTAAAATCAGAACTCCTGTGTACTAAATGATCTGGCAATCAGCTTTTGCACAGAAAGTTCAGCAATGGCATTATCATTTTTAAGTGCAGCAAAATATTTAAAGCAAATACTTGGTGGTAAAAAATGGCTGTGCACCTTCAACAAAAAATATTGAAATATTACATACATTAGAAGGGGCAAACCCAAATGCCAGTGTGACATTTTTTTGCACCCCAAATGTCAGTATATATTATTAAGTTTGAAGAAACAGCAAAGATGATGAATTATTTTAAATAACATTGATTCAGTATGCCACTGAAATGAAAAAAAAGATATCATTTTGGGACAAGAAGAGATAGTAGTATCCACCAACTATTAATTACAGATTAATAGTGGGTCTTTTAATAAAAATAAAAAATCAATATGCTAATGATGTCCAGTGAAAGAGACGATGGAGTTTATTTAAGGAAAGAAATTTAGGCTGTTCACTTACCATAGGGAATTATCACTCTGAATGAATGTAGTGAATTTCCCTGTGCAAGGAAACCAATCACTTGCAAGGAAATCTTAAAAAAAAATACAAAAACAGGATTTTTCCTTGCTCAATTGGATGATTGAAGTCAGCAAAACCTTATTTTATGTTTAAGTGAAATAATCCTTGCTACATAATTAGCCTAAATTTTACCCACTATATCTGTGACATCTGCTGAAAGATTCCATAACATGGCAATTCACTTTTCCTGGATCAGTCATCAAAGGAGGGCCACTTAAATCACATCATCTACCACTACCCTACATCCTTTATTGGTGGCAAACTGCTAATCAAACTAAGATTTACACTGCAAGCATTTTGTATCTGAAGTGATACGGCTGATTCTTTGTGCTGTTGCTGAATTACCCATAACTGCAGATTTTCTCTGACATGTGGTGCTATGGAGATGCATTAAAGCTCAGTAACTCTATGAGTGCCAGATATGTGTTTGCAGAGCTCACATTAGAGATAGCACCGTATATAACAGGAATAATATAAATGTATTACTTCTACTGAAAATGAGTGTGACTTTTGGTGGAAGCAAAATCTGAATCCGTTTATAGACAGTACATACAACTAAAAGCAACAATGCTCACAATATGCTAGAAATGACCATGCCACCTACAATGGATCCTGTTCCCAAGCTTTTACATTGTGTACAAGGGACTGTGCCAACAGGCTTTTATTCCCACCAGATGGCTTTTGGATTCCTATACAATCCATGGGAAATGCAAAACCCATATGAAGGAGGTCAAATGAGAATCAGAAGATGTCAGGTCAAATGAATCTGTAAATAAATTCTGGATGAGCTTAGAAGCATCTCAATCTGATGCCAAACTGATGCCATCAACACAAGCCTAAAGCCTGTTGTTGTAGGCTTCAGAAGTATTTTGCAAACTGTTTGTGTGTGTAATAATATCCAAACTGCTCAAAACGTATCTCGCATCTCCAATGCCTGCACTGGAAGCTTCATTGATCTTTACTGTCCACTAGAGCATAAATACCATCCAATGAAAGCTGTGTGCTATTTGCCATTGGTATATAAGTATGTGTAGTGTTCCATGTACAGTAAGTGCTGGTCCCGGCTATGGTATGTAATATAGTTTAGTGCTCTGGTCTACAGAAATATGTTGAATGGGAATTATGCCATCACCAACTAAGAAATTACTTATACTAAGCGTTGTGGTACACATATTTTATAGACCTTGGTTGCCTGATATCTGAAATTTGGATTGATTTGAATAAAGATTTGGCTGTCTATGGGGTAGGAATGACACATGAATGTAAACTAATTGCTATTAGCATTTTTGTCCTACTTGCAAAATCATTATAGCACTGTATGTGCACAACATACTGAAAGATACATCTATGCATCTGTTGTAATAATCACAGCCTTTCACAACCTTTTTATTTTGGGGGAAACTTTGAAAAAAACTTATTTACCTATTTATGATATGCCCAGTTCATGGTACATTAGCCTAGTGGTCAATGGAATAAAGGCCTCTTGCATTGTTAGCCATTGGGAAGAATGTCACCCCTACAGCCAAAAAGATCATTGGTCTCACTGATAACTGAGGCACCAATTGCTCATTTCTCAAGGAACCCCTGTCAACCTTTGGAGGAACCCTGGTTGACAAACCTTGATATAGGGCCTGAAAAAGAGACTTGAATTGTTTTCAGTTACACGTCCAATATAAGGTGCTAATTAACTCCAAATGTGCTGCTTTAATTAGCATGGTCTAGTATGGTACAACAATCTGCCAGTTTGTATGTGACTGATACCAAGAAACAATCTTGCAATGTTCAAAGATTTTTTTAGAGTAAGTTTTCCCTGGAAAATCAAAATTACTTGTTTAAACAAAGCTTTAAAACAATATTTTAATATGATAAGGAATGGTTACTGCTCAGTATTTCATTACCTTTTTCCTTTCTTCTCTAGATAACGTTATGGATTTAGGCCTGGCTAATGACAAGACATCCCAGGATCTCTCATATACAGGTACATTCCAGCCAGGTAATAAGACTGTCACCTACCTGGGCAAGTTCTCTTTTGACTCTCCCTCCAACTGGTGCCAAGAAAATATAATAAGCTTGATGAGCGCTGGGATCCTTGGTGTGCCAACAACCCAAGCCACTGGTGCAGGTGGGGGAGGAAATAGTGGAGGGAATGGAGGCATCATGGGTCAAACACAAAGTGATGTGGAGTCAATGTTCCACAGTCTTCCACCCTATTCTAGTTGTGGGGACCTGTATCATGATCAGGTGGGCTTTCAAGGAAGTGGTATGACCCCCTACTCTTCCCAAGAATACTCATCTACCAAACAGAGCTTAGACTCTAGTGTTTTTCCTATGATACCAGACTACAACTTGTTTCACCACAACACTGAGATACCCACAGTAGATCAAAAGCCTTTCCAAAACATGGAGGCCATGCGAGTTAATCCACCACCTATCACGCCACTGGAAACCATCAAAGCATTCAAAGAGAAGCAAGTTTTGCCAAGCTTTGGGGGCATGAGCCATCAACCCCCACTTACTCTTAAACCAATTCGCCCAAGGAAATATCCCAACCGTCCCAGCAAGACCCCACTTCATGAAAGGCCCCATGCTTGTCCTGCTGAGGGCTGTGATAGGCGCTTTTCACGCTCAGATGAGCTGACCCGCCACCTGCGTATTCACACTGGACACAAGCCCTTTCAATGTCGTATATGCATGCGGAGCTTTAGCCGATCCGACCACCTAACCACCCACATCCGTACCCACACAGGAGAGAAGCCCTTCGCTTGTGACTTCTGTGGACGCAAGTTTGCACGTAGTGATGAGAGAAAACGGCATGCCAAGATACACCTTAAACAGAAGGACAAGAAAGGGGGTGAAAAGGCAAGCTGCTCACCGTCAGTTTCCGGGGCACCAGCTGTTACCACATGTGCCTGAGTTTTTATCTGGATGGACATAATTCAAGGGGCTGGAGGAGAATGCATTGTGTATTGTACCCACCATTTTTTGTGAAATGTTGCTCTGCAGACCATTACTCTTTGTACATTTTGATTATTACTCAAGTAAAGGAGGCCTGCAATGTATGTCTCCTATAACATATTTACTGCACACGATCTGCAGAGAACGACTCTACTCATGGCACTACTGCTCCTTCTTCAGGTTCCATTTTGGAGCATTAATTTATTAAACTGCTTCCAAAAATCTTTGAACCACCCTTGAAAATCCATGTATGTCATCCATGAAAACTTTTCTGTAAAGCTGGCCACACATGTTGTGATTGGAATGTACAGTTCTAAATCTGAATGCACTCTATGCTTACTGTAGTGCTTGTGGGCAATATTTTGTTGCAGTACGGTCCGATAAATCAGACGTGATACAAAAATTTCCTATTTTATATAATCAGGTTGTAACGTATTTGTTTATTTTATAGTAATTTTCAGTTATGTTTGACTATGGGTGGCCTAAAAAAATTGAATACTGAAGAAGAGAGGGATGTTGATTTTAAGTGCAAGGAAGAAATTACATGTTCAGAATCATATTTATGAACAGGCATAATGTGTGGCCAGCTTTACAGCACTGTTTCACCTGCAGACCATCGCTTATGTATAACATCTTTGCTTCTCTCCACCCAAACCACATGACTTGTACAGCCTCAACTCCTAGTTGTATTATGTGCTGGAAAGATAAGAAGTTGGGGGCACACGGGTCTCAGGGTACTAAGGATTTGGCAAAAGCGAATCCTAAAAGTTTGAGGCAGGGTCACGATTTGCTGCTATGGCAAAAAATTCTTCTGCTGCTATGTCCAAATGTTAAATCCTCATGTGCCTGCTGTCCATGTTCTGTCCCTTTTTCTCCTCCTGCATTCATCTTCTATATAGTATCACATCTATCTTCACACATTCAGTTCTTTGTGAGGTTTTTTCTTATCATTCTCTTGCTTTTCCATCCCCCTCCTCTCAGTCTTTTTCTCTACTCGCTCCCCCCTGATTTCTTTTCAACGTCTGTCACACAGTTTTATTAGGGAAAAAAAACAACTACAGCTTGAGTCAGTGTGTGTGTGAAAATGTGTGAGCATGATTACATACGGCCAGGTTTCATTGTCCTATGCCCAGGCTGCATTGCAATGAAAGAATATCAGGTCTATATAGATTTTTTTCCTTACTCTAAACCAAAGAACTAGTTGGTCCTGCTGCAACTGGGTTGCGATTTATGGAAACATATTCAGCCCAGTGAGTGTGAAGTGTAATTGAGGGTCCAATCAATTCAAGATTTGAGTTGAATTCCCAGGACACAGGATTCTGAGCCAACTTTCTCAGAGCATGTGTTCCATTCCTATTTTTTTCTTCCCTTATGTTGGTCTATTTTTTGCATTCCGATTTTCCTTCTTAAGTGAGCAAAGGACATTTCTAATGCAATACACAAGGGTAAAACAAGGGGCTTTTGGTTGCAGTATATTTGTAAAGGTTTATTTACACCATGGCATTTACTGACAATGCATCATAAGCACAGGCACTTTGCTAGGAAGGGCTTTGAATATGGTTTTATGTGTATGTGAAAATATTGTTGAACACCACTGGTGTTAGAAAATGTGCAGGGAAAGGTAACTCATGACACAAAGATATGAATACATAGGTAATGAGCAACTCAACCCAATCCTTCTCTACTATGTATGGAATTTAGAAGGGAATGGGGTGACAAACTCTACTGCCTAAAACCTCTATAATGTACTCCTCAAGATCTATTGGAAACACTTATCACCCTTCCTCGTAGAATTCTAATATTTTGATAATTAGATTTAAGGATTTTTTACAGTGGGCCATTTTAAATGCAAACTTTATATAGTTGACTGATTGGCTAAACTGAAATATGATTTCTATCATGCTGAAACATTAGAACTTTAGAATACTGACTATGTTACTGACCAATGCATACCGACAAAAAAAAAAAAATTAGATTGCATGATGACCAAATCTCACAGACAAAAAAAGGGCTTTTGATGCTCCTTAATTTATAAATGAGAATCATCCAGTACTGTCAGGGTAGAATAGAAAATCAGAAGTCATAGTACACAATTTGCTACCATTTCAGTATAATTTAATTGAAGATTTTAGTCAGACTATATGACCTAAATGGATAAATAAAAATCTGAAGCATGCATTGCAAATTAAAACTTTAAGTGCAAATTTAACTATCTCCCTCTTTTACTGTCATCATTTTGTAGACGTTATAAGGACTTAAAAAAGGAAAGCCTATAATGTGAATAATACACTCAGTATGAGCTTGCATGCTAACAGTAACAAAACTATTATTTCATGAATGTGCTGTCACAGACAACAGTTATTAGTAACGGCAGTAACACCTCAAGTTCCATTCAGCTAGATGCTGAACAAAACTGGAATGTCACTGACAGTGAAGACCACTGTGTGTACAAAGCCCAATATCCTATAATTACTCCATATTGCAGTTCCTTACTGTTATGCTAATTTTATATTTATCTAACATTCTTTAAAAGGGTCTGTTTTTTTCTATTGTCCATCATCAGCTAATCTGGCGAAGCACTGCAATGCTTTATTAAAGCACACGCAATGCATTATTTTTACAACTAGCACTTGATTTTGTTAAAAATAAAAAAAAGAAACATTCCAACATAGCTATAGACTGCATGATGGAATCTGTATGCCAATGATGGGGGTTAAGTATTACATTATATGTGAAGGATGGAAATACACATACAATTACAGGTAGATCTAATAGCTTTATGCATTCTTCTTTCTTTCCACTTCGAATTCTGTCATTTTCTCATCTCGATTCACTCTCCTAATTTCTTTCCTCGCTACATTCTCCTTGTCACTAATACCCTCTCCTTTTTCTGTCATTCTCCCTCCTCCCCTGATCTTCCTCCCTGTGCTTCAGCCCTTTTTATAAAATGACATGAGTTTGTCACTTTGAGACGAGTGGGGTGGGGGTAGGTTTGGGGGTGAGCCACCCCACCTCTCTCTTGCATGTCTCTGCATGACAGGACTAAAAATGAAATTCTTTTTCTAATGACTTTTTGCTGCTATGTTAAAATTGCAAGAAAAAAATACTTTATCCCCTTTACTGCCAGCACAGTAGTGCCACCAAATATAATGTAGCATTTACCTTCTATTAAACACATAATATGTTTTCAGGCAGACAGTGCTAAATGTCTGAAGAAATTCATATTGTGCTACATAAAGATCAAGGCTACTTAGTGGAAATGAAACAAGCAATTGCTTACCTGGTTACTAGACAGTAATCTTTTCAATCCATAAAGGAAAAGTCCTAATAAAAGCTTTGCAAGGATTGATAGCTGTCTAGTAATCTGAAGCTGCCACACAAGAATCATGGGGTATCGTAGTTTTCCAGCACCAGAGTTTTATACCTAATCAGAAAGAAAAAGGTATTAGTTATTTAGCATAAGAAAACAATTATTGTGTCTGTGGATATCAATGCATGTTTTCGGTTGACTATTATTTTTTTTTTTACATTTCTGAAAAGAGAACAATGTGCAAGACAGTAAATATATAGAACTTGATTTACTAAAGTTTGCATTGAGACGATTGATGAAATGTGCTTTCTTCAAACATACAGTCATATACAAGAAAAGCTGTATATAGTACTTTTAGGGAAGGAACAAAGGCCTAATTATAAAGGGGTGAACAGGGTACATACCAGAAAAATGGAATTATAGATACACTAATAATGCCATTTTTCGTCAGCAGGTTAAAGTTTGTTGTTTTTCAGTCTGATACCACTTTGAGAATCATTGCCATTTATAGTTCACTGTCCATTCATATTTATATAGTGGTAACCAGCCAGATTGCAGCTTTATAGATCGTCAGGTAGCGTTTGCGCCTTTGATAGTGTTGAACACCATAGGCCCCCAATGAGGATCAGTTGTGGGTGTTTCAAACACTTCAATTTCCACTTGTAGTGATTACTACATTTAAAACTGCAGCTGTATAAATGTCTTCATGCCATCCACTGCCACTAGAAAAAGGCAGTCAGATACACCCATTAAGTGAATGGAGCTTCTGATCGATCTTTTATCAAAGACCAATCAAAGCATCCATTGCCCATGAATAAAATCTGATTGCCATAACTTTAGAGCTGAACAGATCTGTAAAAATGGAGAAGAAATGTCAAACGGTTATCTAATCACTCACAATTTTTAAATAGGCCCCTAGAAAACTCACTAAATCAGGGCATTATAGGGTGGTGTGGCAATGTGCCACCAAGCCCACATGGACATAAATGTGATAGACAAATAATACAAAATTGAACACAGGTATTGAATTTGTCAGAAAGGTGAAATTATAGGCAAAATAGCGGGCTTAACTTGTCACCAGACAATTTACTAGTATGCAAACTTTCATAAGGGTCACCATAACACCTCCAAAACCATTACCATATGTAGGTTTATTCGGTAAACAGTACAAAGAGCACTATGTGCAAAATCCATAGTAACAAATTACCTTAAACTCTTTTGACTTTAGGAAAGTTGGGTCTGGCTGGCTGTTGTTGGGTACTACAACTTCATACTTGGTACTGATTTAGCTAGATAAACTTTCAACTCAAATAAACATGTATTTTATCCACACTGTATGACAAGCTATAAACCTAAAAAAAAGCAGAGACATAACATGGTCTACCTAGACTTTATATAGAAAGGAAGAGCACTGGGATGCAGCTACTACTCACAAAGACATAATGAGACTATTCATTACTAAGGCATTTACTTTAATGGTTGGCGGTGCCAATACAGCAGTATGTGTTGCATAAATTGCTCTTTTTTAGAACATGAAGGAGGCACAAAAGCTGGTAATCTGACCCCTAGACCACAAAGCAGCTGCCGAGGCCTCTACGGCAATAATTCTGCTATTATTATTTGGAAAAATTACACCTCCAGCTTTATAGAATACCCCCTTAAAGTCTTTGAAGATAAAACCTTCTTCTGAAGGAATGAAAATGATTTTCTTTTCATTTTCCAACAGTATTTTCCTGGTGAAAATTATCTGTTTCTACAAAAGCACAGGTCTCATATATTTAGGAAAATCCAAGTGATGACATTTTGCTCTGGCAGTAAAGGGGTTAGAGATAATGTACAGTGTCATTTTTCTATGTAAGCATGTAACAATCTAGAGAAGGAGTTTATTCAACATGGTACCAACATTTCCACTCCCATTCTTTATTTATGATGACACCCATCATGTTCATGATGCTGGTGCCTTTCAAGCTGATTCTGAATGTTTTGCACTTTATAGTGGTGTCAAGAGTTTGTATATATTGATGATGACTATTCTGCACTGTATAATGATACTGAGTATCTGTATACATTGACAATACTGCATTGTATAATGACACTGAGTATCTCTGTACTTTCTACAGTAATTTAAGGTGTAGGTCAAACTTGGCACTGCTTTATGTGCTTATAAAGTGTTGATATTTATGGGAGGGGTAATTGCTGCTTTTGTGGGAGACATTTTCCAAAATGTTGGCTGTTTTAATACACGCTTAGAATTTTTTTTGTACAAAGTTGTATAAAAGTGAAAGCAGATGTCTTCTATATTTTGTGGCTGTTTATATTCCCAGAGATATTTCTATGTACCTTATAATAAGGTGAAAATATATACAATCTTTATTTCCAGGTACAAGTTGCTTGTGTTGATCTTAGGCCGAGGGACTTTCAATGCACACCCTCTGTTTGGGTCATAGTCTGTCTGATCCCACGTTTTTAACCCCTCTGTAACGTGGATGTGTCAGGCTAATATATAAAAGCATTTCAAATACGGACTGCCAAAATATTCATCTGTGTGTGAGTCTCATTGCTCTGGTGTGATGCGGTTTGTATGGATGTGTGCTAGCTTGCTAAATGATGTAAAGACAAGGAGGGGGGAATATTGCCAGTGCCAAAAATGTAAGAAGGTGTTCTATTATAACATTAATAATTATCTTCATTACGGTCATGGCAATACCAATATTTGTATAAAGGTGAACCTCATTTACTGGAGACAAGAAAATAAAATGTCTTGCCTATAGGGGCCAGTCAAATGCATCAATATTTTTTTCTAAACCGACAATGAAAACCTCATTTGGTGGTTGCTATAGGCTATATAATGAGAAAAGTAGGATGAAAGAGAAGTGCTTGAGAAAATAAAAAAATGGAGGCTGATCAAGGTGTGATATCAGTATTGGTATTTTATCCACTCAGTTTTTAATAACTTCACAATATCAATATCAGTAGACTAGGTAACCATGGTGGAACAAGAAGAATGTAAGAAATAGAGCAAGGGTTTAGGACAAATAATGGATAAAAAAACAGACTGGAACAGTCCTTGCAAATAGGGAATAGTTGAAAAGTTTGACAGTGCTGCATACTGCTTAGCTTACCTCTAATTTGTGCTATACAGCAGGTAAATCCATATGATCCAAATATTTTCTTTTCACCTGCAGCAGCTGCCATCCATGTGATAGATGTGATGCGTACAATCCACTCTTTTCCCAACATACTTTCTTGACTGACATTTATGATAATCAATTGGAAGCCGGGGAGCAGAGATTCCTCCTGTAGAATGGAGAGGCTAATGTTAAAAAGGATATTACAATTGAGCAGCACAGTCACTATTTACATGCAATATTGAAGGTACATGATATAGGAAATCTAACAGAACACCTAAACCATTTCCAAACAAAGGAACTCTGGCTGTGTACCCAAGTATTTATTACAGTAAATGTGCACCTTACAATCTAGATCAGTGTTGATCAACCTTTATATCATGGGGGAACCCTTGAAATATTTCAGACACCCCCTGCTATAATTACTATATCCACAGCTCACAGTACAATAGTGTGGTGGTCAGTGGGATGAATGCTTCTTACATTGCTGGCCATTGGGAAGATTATTACCCTTACAGCTAGCTAAAAAGATAATTGGTGTCACATAAACTGACCAGAGAAGCTTAAGGCAACCTCTGGAGGAACCCTGGTTGAAAAACACTGCTCCCAATTTTCTAGATAAACGGCTTATACCTTTAGGTTTGTCAATGCCAGCATTCCAGTGGTTAATAGAAGTAACAGCAGATTCTTTAGATGAAATATGCAGTTACCAGCTCTAATTTACCCTTTAGTCAAATGTATTCTGTATTTTCCAATTAAAGCCTATCAACATTGGTCCTTTAAAGGAATTTAAGCATTTGGAGAAATGCTTTCTTTTCTGCTTTTATTATACCAATGCAAGCTTATACTATGCATAGCATTACTTTATTAATCTTTACTTACTTTAATCATAAGATAGAATACACACAATTGTGAATGTAAACCCTAGTCAAAGTATAAAGTTTCAAACAACCTGACACAATGGGCCTGATTTACTCTTCAAGATTGGAGAGGATAGACTATCATAAGAGAACCTGGGTGATCCAGTAATTTATTAGTTTTTAATCCATTATAGTCTATTGTCCTCCATTGTTAGAAAACCTTAGTTAATCAGGCCCAATGTTCCCATTACAGGGCAGAAAACAGTAAACCACAGTGGGTAGTAGATGAATCATGATCTTTGATGTACGGCAGCTGCCAGTCTTAAGATGCACATGTTTGTAGGATATACTCTCTTCACTAAAGTCATACTTTGTTTGAGCCTAACACGGGTGTGGCAGGAACATTTATTGTCTTTAAAAAGCATTGCACAATCATAGGAAAGCAGACAAGTATAGGAGGAAAAGTTTCAGGTGAACTCTGGCTCTCACATTGGGCCTGATTTATTAAAACTCTCCAAGGCTGGAAAAGATACACTTTCATCAGTGAAGCTGGGTGATCCAGCAAACCTGAAATTAATCTGGTCCAGGATTCAAAACATTTGCTAGCAAATAATTTTAGGAACTCCATTCCAGGTTTGCTGGATTACCCAGCTCTGCCGATGAAAGTGTTTTCCACCAGCCTTGGAGAGTTTTAATAAATCAGGCCTATTTCCTCATAGCCACATTTCTTATTGTTTTACTACGACAGGTTCATTTGAAAACATTTTCCTGCAGAGACTACATATTTGCCAGCAGTTACAAATAGGTAATGTAACTATTTCTTGACTCAATAAAGATGCAAGATTAAAAGCTTGAAAATAAAACCATGGCTAATCCCTGCTGTGTACAGTGCTTTTAAAGAGAAATTTCACTTTCTTTCTGGAATGTCAGCATTCCCCAGTGTGATACCTACATTAAATATCACAGCAGAGAGTACATGATAAAATGCCTTGCTTCTCTGCTTACAGAGATGACAGGTAAAAATGGCAGTGCTGCTGGCAGTAACTTCAAGTGCTGCTTATCTCCTGCTTCCCTATCCATTCACACAAAAAGGATCGTACTGACAAGCAGAACATTGCAGATGATTCTTGTGTCTGAGGGTGCTCAAATCATCCATGCTGTCACGCCTGCACAGGCCGAGAGGATGGTGATCACTATAGGCAGTGTATGTGGAGAAGAGGGTAAACAACAAAAATACAGCAACAAGTGTTTTATTAAAATAAGTGTAATGATACACAAATAAATAGCAAACAACCAGACAGCCACAGTGCAACAAACCAGGACACTAGTACACAAAAAAATAGAAAAATTACTAATCTAAGTAATATAAAAGTAATATAAAAATAATAAATATATATATATATATATATATATATATATATATATATATATTAACCTATTGGTTATCTATTATCTGGCTATCTTCTTCAGCTGGCTGCACACATTAAGGGGTGGTTGGATGTAAGCTCTACTCTTAGGGCTTAATGTGGAACTAAACATATTCACCTGGCTTCGGGTTCAGGTCATCTTGACGTCAGAATAACTGAGTTCATTCATTACCAGCGCCGGGGTATGTTGGGATTGTACACTATGCATGCACAACTCAGTGTGTACGTTCAAAAACAAATTGCGAGCAGGCACACAAGTTTGTTTTATTGCAGAATGGGCATAGCTCATCACACACATGTAGCTCAAATCTATACAGTGAGTCTCAGTATATTAGAAGGATGACAATTCCAGTTAAAAGTAAACACAAGGAATGCCAAAACCTCGGAGAGATGGGGAAGCCACAAGGGACAAGAGGCATGGTGAAGCTCTAACCACCTTCCCATCACCTGTACCCTGATACAGCTGTCAAAGTAAAATCTTTGGATGCACATACCTGCACAGACCACAATCTGATCACCTGGCAAACAGTTTGAAATTTCTTTTCATTCCTTCTGAGATCAATTTTACTAATTTGGAGAACCTGGGACTGCGTTCTATGAACTCTATCTAGTTCAGTCCAGGAAGCCATTGCATCTCCCAAAAACAAATACAAACAAAGTAAAATGTACAAACAAGAGTGTCATATAGGGAGTCTATTCTTCTACTATGAGCATTAATATGATTTTCAAAGTCATACATTGGGAGATGTAAAGCAATCAGCTGTTAATTGTTGGAGTCTTCATACATTTTAACCTGGAAAAGACATTTGCACCCCAAACTATTCAAATTTCTCTCTGACTTATAATTATTATTATTTTTATTATTAATACCAGGATTTATAAAATACCAACATATTATGCAGTGCTGCACATTAAAAACCTCCCTAGCGGTCTAATTCTGTCCAAATTCCCATGCAAAAAGTGGTAAAATTTGTTTGCATGGAAATTTATTTTACATTGTAGGCTATAATTCTTAGGCATAACTCCCTAAAAGATGTCCAATAGTTAATAAATTTAAATCATTTAATAAAAAACTTTAAAAACAAAATAGTTAAAAATGTAAAAAAACTGTACAGTAGCATATATAATATAATTTTATATATATTATATGAAGATTTCTTTTTATTGGACCCAATACAGCTAGTTTGTATTGAATCCAATACAAAATAATTTGAATTTCCCGCCGCCCCGCTCGCACAAACTGGCGCCCGCACTGGCATCACGGGAAACCCTGTAGATCTGGGGTCATCACTTTGCACCTGGAGATCGGAGGGAGAAGACGTGTCCCCAGGACCTGCAGGGACCAGAAGGACGATGGGGGATGACAACGGAGCAAGGTAAGTGGGGTTTTTCTTAGCTTAAACCGACCCCGAGTGTGACTCGGGATAACCGCCTTTTGCAAGTAAAAACCACCCCGAGTCACACTCGGTATTAACGCTAGGGGGGTTGAACAGGGGTTGCAAATAACATTGACACAGGAGGAGTAATGGACCCTGCCCTGAAGAGCTTACAATCTATGGTGGGGGTAGTAGCACACATATTGAATTGGTGGGTAAGTAGTGAAGGTTTTAAGAGACAGATGAAGATAGGTAGGCAAGTTTGAAAAGATGGGTTTTGAGTGCTCTTTAAAGTAAGCAGAATAGGACAACCTATTCTGAATATAAGAATACAAGAAAACCATTCCAGAGAGTTGGGGCAGCTCTAGAAAAGTCTTGGAGCCGTGCGTGTAATGAGGTTATGAGTGAGGAAGTCATTAGTAGGTCATTGGAGGAGTGAAGAGAGTGGCTAGGGGAGTATTTTTGTATCTGGTCAGAAAGGTAAGTGGGACAAGAACTGTGGAGGGATTTGAAGGTAAAGCACAGAAGCTTGAATTTGTTTCTAGGGTGAAATGGAAGCCAATGAAGAGAACTACAAAGAGATGCAGAGGAGTGGTGGAAAGGATGGAAGAGTCTGGCTGCAGCATTCATAATAGATTGTAGTGGAGATAGTCGGGTTAGTAGAATACCAGAGAGGAGGAGGTTACAGTAGTAGGGTATATCTTGCTTCATCTCCAGTATATCCTCCTATGCTTCAATTTTACAATCAGGGCCTATGCTGATTTAGTGGGCAATGACTGTATATAAGGCCTGTAAATCAGTTTTCTTAGAGGAAATTGCTTGTTGAGATAATGGTGAAAAAGCAGTGACAAAATAAGCAGTCACTTACTGTATTCATTGAGGGCCAGGCTGGTGAATGTAAAACACAAGAAATAGCTAGCTGAGCTTACAAGGGAGCCCTGAAGCTCCTAATAGCCCAAAGGAGAGTAAAATTACATGTTAGATCAATGAAGTTGGGGTCCCTACAAGCCTAGAGAACAGCCAAGTAACTCTTTCCCAGATGGGCACCACTCACACAAGTGTCTTCCAGGTTCCGCCCAGAAAAGAATGCAAAAGGTTGAAAACTCTGTCCTTAGGGGATAGCTGGATGAAGCAGCAGAAAGACTCTTGGAGGTTTGCTGGTGTCGGTGCCATGCTGTCCCAACTTGTAGCAGTGTTAATAGCTTTGTTGGCAACATATACTTCTGGATCTCCTGTGTCCCATTCATTACTTGGGATATACTTTCCCACCTCTGTCTGTGTGTGAGTATTTGGTAGCCAAGTGATAAAGTTTTTTGATAAACCTGATGAAACACATGTACATGCCGCCATGTCCAGGTCACTCTCCTAGGAGTAGGAATTTCCACTTAGCCTACTGTCTTTGAAATTAAAATGGAGAGGAGTTACTTAAAGAGGAGTTACTTTTCTAACCAGAACAAAGGAGTATCGTTACTGCTTCTATGTAACACAAAATAGAAAATCAAAAGTTTTAAGTTTACGTTTTGTTTAAAGTTTTTTATTTAAAAAGGCTTACTCCCTACCATACTAGAGAATGACTGTTATTTGATATCTACATTTACATACAGATGTCCCTTAATGAAAGGAAAAAAAGTGCAGGGTTCCTATATAACTGGCCACTGTCCAATGTGAGAACCATGACATGTGAATGGGAAGCTGGTAAAAGGTCATTATTTATCAATTTGGACTCACAAATAACTTAATCAAATGACAATGGTTTTGATAGATGAGTTTCTGATCCAATTGTTAGCAAACAGGTATGAGAGTGAATTTACCTGCAATATCATAAAATACTTTCTTTCTTCTATTAAATTCAGAGCATATTTAGGAACTATTTGGTGAAAGGCCATCATTACTTGTGCCAAACATCAGGAAAATGTTGGTGGAGTAATTCCCACCATTTCACCACTGACTTGCTGATACAATGCCATGAAAAAGAAATGCAGAGTTGGCAAAAACAGAATTCAACTGAAACAGATGAATGATTAAACCTGCACCTCCAAATATTGTGAATTTTGGAATACAGAGAAAATAAATCATGCCTTGCCATTCAAATTGTATTAATAACTTTAATATTAGACATATTGTCATGTGGGACAAAGCAAGCACAAGTATGTTCTATCTGTACCTTCAAACTGCATAGAATTTGTGCAGAAATTGGACAGTTTGAGTTCAAGTTTCATTAAAATGCCATCCTGAGGGAAGTAATGAACCAACGTTCAAATATCAAGTGATAAAATAATATTTTCATTTTATAAATACCAGTTTTTCATGTAGGATTTAAATGGTAAAAACAATTTAAATATTATTAAACATGTTTTAATAATGTATTTAAGAACCACAATGAAATTTCAAACATAAGAAGGCTAATCAGCCAAACAAGAGAGACTAAATAGTGTGAGAAAAATATTATTAAATATTAAGAAAAACTTTGTGAGTTGGCTCTTATAGGTTGAGAGATGTAGCCTCTCCCACCATTTAACAATACTTTCCTAATGCAGGAAGAATTTCCCCCAAATTATCCAAATAAAGCACTAACCTGGTTTTGAGTGATATAGGAACAGTAATGGTGATTTGGAACGGAGTACAAATAGTACAAATTTCTAAGTGATGTATGAACTTTGAGGTGATTTAATAAACATTTAGTAATTTAAGTAAGTGTGGTTACCTTGGAACAGGCTGTGGACTGCTGACAGGTTCACCAAGTGAAATAAAGGACAAAAAACAAAGTGATCTTCTAACCCAGCCAGCACATCTTAGGCTACGTACACACATCGGATATGTGTCATTGGAAATTACCGATTAACGACCAATCGTTCGATAATTGCTAGCAAAAAAAGTGCACAATGACTGTAAATGACGGCAATGAACGAGAGATGTCATTGAAAATGAACAAATGTCCTGGCAGATCTGCTCTGGGAACAATGGTTTGCTATCTAATGTGTGTAAGTTCATGTGGGGATTGTGGATGTTTCTGCGCATGCGCAACGAACGAACATTCATTGCAACATGCAACTGCACAATAACTGTATATATATATGTATATATGGGTGTGTGTGTGTATTATATTACAATTTTTTTGTTTATTATCATCATTATTTTTACTTTCCAGTGCGGTACTCTACGCTTTCCTCATACGTCACTTACACTTACCTCCTGTACACGTCACTTACTGCATCTTTCCAATGATCGCATCTAGTGTGTGAACAATATTGGTAGATTATCTTTGAACATTCATATCCTTAGAGCATGTACAGAATCATGCACTATACGATCATTCAAAATAATCATGAATAATCGTTGATCTGTCGTTAATCAATTGTTTTCTAAGAACAATTATTTAACGTGTGTAGGTAGCCTGTCCTCATCAGTTTTTGGGCTAGTTTGTGTAAGGAACTTACCCGTCCTGCAAGCTTGCGGCATCCCTGGGGATCCCAGCCGCAGAGGGAGACGCCGCTGCAGCAGGCAGCATGGCCGAGGCTGCTGCCCTGCTCGCAGCATGTCTCTCTCTGCAGGCAGAGGGATCCGTCCTGGCCAAACTACTGTTCGGCCAGGCGGCATCCCTTGCCTCTCTATGCACGTGTTTACAGAAACTCCTGTTCTCAGCACTCCTTTGGATGTGCAAAGTAGTGCACGTTCCAGGGATGCTGTAGGAAGAGGTGCGCGCGCTACCATGCGTGCCTCTTGTACCCCCTGAGGGCGTGGCACTGGGCTGCCTCGCCGCGGGGCCGGACATAGTTAGTTTGAATTCCCTGCAGCCAATCGGCCGCAGGGGATTCAGTTACCCTCCAATCAAATGGCGCCAAGTGGTGCAAGGTCATTGGTCACTCTGGCCATTTAAGGAGAACCTGTCCTGACCACCATTGCCCGCTATAAGCCTCTGTGAACACAGTGTGCTTGGGTGCGTCCTTGTGTTGGTTTATGCTAATCCTGTTGTCATTTCCATAGCGACCTGGTCTGAAACCTGACTCTTGCCTGAACTCTGCCTGCCCTGACCACGGATTGTTCCTGACCTGCCTTTGCCTTACCCTCCTGTACTATGCTTATCGGACCTAACCCTTGTCTTGTTTTATGACAATAATAAAACGTGATAAAAGGATATCTGGAGTTGGTTGTGGTTTGTGTGCTCAGGGGCATTACAGTTAGTGTTCTAATGCAATGCAGCTGTATTATATTTGAGTATAAGTTGTTCCTTTTTGTAAATCCAGTTCTGTAGTAAATCCTTATATTTTTCCTAAAGTATAAAAAATAGGATCCAAACTTCTATAATTTTTAAATGTTTCAAACATTTCTTAACAGCCCAGAGATGGGGCAGAGTGGACATTGTGGTATTATGTGAATGGCCTGAAGATTTAATAATAAGTAAATGGAAAACAATACATTTAAAAATTTGGAGGGTGGGTATATAGGACAGTTATGCTTTAGAAGACTATGGTGTCCAGAAAAAGTGTTAGCTGTTGAGAAAAACTGATATGTAACACAAACTTTTCTTCATATAGTTTATTTTCAAAAGAAAAAATCACTGCTGTGGTAACAACTTAAAAAAGTTATCTGTAATTATGTAACTATGTCCATAGGGTTTTATACCTGGGATATGTTTATTTCCCTAGTGGTTGAACTTGATGATCTTATGTCTTTTTTCCACCCGACTTACGTACGTTACGTTATGTAATTAGGCTTTTATTTGTTTGTCACTAATTTGGCCTTAATTAACAATAGCTGCTTTAAATGTTACAACAAAAAACCTATACTATATACTTTCCTTTCCATTAATCCAATCCATTAATAGAATCCTTTCCATTAATTCAATTGATCCAAGAAAATATTAAATAGGCCAAATGTCATGATAAGACAATTGAACATTATGCTGCAGTGACATCTCACAAAACGTAAGCTACATAGCTTCTCCGAAGATCTCAATAAAAGGAGAGTGCCATTGTTTCCTGCAGCAAGAAAGTTAAGAAAAATAAAAAAAAGGTATGAATCAACTTATTTCTTCATTACAATTTTTTTTCTGTTATGTGTACACTGCTAAATAGAATGAGTTGAGGTGCTGATACCTTAAGAGGACCTTGCATGGGGTCTAATTATAAAGTATTGAATGTGAAATTGAACGTTTTCAGGTATAGAATCTTACAGGTCCATGTGTTTCAATGGTAGTAATTGATTTTCCACCAAGGATTGGTAATGCCAGATTCACTGTTTTATAAATAGACCTCTACCTTCAACCTGAACATTGCTGTTCGAATTCGGATAGACCCGACCTGAAAAACACCCGATTCGACTTTGCACATTTGTGTGTAAAAAAATATGATACAAAAAGAAAAGAGGCTTTAATGTTAAAGTAATTTATTGAATGTGTGTGATTTGTGTAACTAGTTTTTTTTTTTTTACAGGTTATCCCAGAACGACAGGATGATTTCCACGGCTGCACAGCAATGGGAATCCTTCTGTCAGTGTGGGATCCCTGGGCACTAGAGGTTAAATGAGAACAAGTCTCCCCATTCATTACCTCTAGTGCTCTGTGATTGGCTGAGGAAAGGTAAACCCTGATGACAGCTCAAGCGTCATCAGGATTTTCCTTTCCCCAGCCAATCACAGAGCACTAGAGGAGAATGAATGGGGAGACTTGTCCCCATTTAGCCTCTAGTGCCCGGGGATCCCGTGGGACTCATGTGTTGGATATAGAATTTCTATCCAAGAACACATACTATAGTTATGCTAGGGCTGCAAGAGCAATCAGGGGAGTGGAGCTGTCAGCTCTTGCAGTTCTACACAGTCATGAAAAATTATCCAAATTTTCCCCCCATTGACTTTAATGGTGTTCGAATTTGACGTTCGATTAATATCGCCCTATTCATTCGAATAGCTGTTGAATCGAATAGTGATCTATTCGACCAACACTAATAGTCATATGTCTTTAATACAGTCGAAGGTCAATTTTGGGAGGAAGCCA